>NW_009598735.1:42703-52918 GCF_000690535.1 Cariama cristata
CGTACCCGCCGGCGGCAGGGTCGGCTGTCGGTCGTTGGCACCGCCGGTGGCTGCTCTGTTTTCTGCAGATGCCTGTACCGAACAGGTGTTTTTCTCCATCATCTCCATATTGCCTTCCTTGCAGTGAGCCGTGTCAAACGTGTGATCTAGAGCTTTGCTGCTGGCTCAGCGCGGGCAGTGCTGGGTGTCAGAAAGCAAACGACGGCACTGCCCGGGGATGGGCAGCTTGGACGTGACCATCAACCTTGGGCTTGGTCCCCCATCCTCATGCTCATTCCACAAGCACGCAGCGGATGAAGAGCGATGTGGGGAGGGGCTGCAGTTTTCAGCTGCTGTTTTTTAACTGTCAAAGAGTCGCTGTCTTTCTTTAACCTGGTGAGTGATAACCTCAAGTCTGTCCGCACAGCTCAGCTCTGTATCGGTGCTGGTAGACGTCACCTCTCCTAAACAGACTGCTTTTAAATTGCACCCATAGATCTTCCTTGCGCCAAAACATTCCTGCGCCAGTATTTAGTGATGCCTGAAGTTACGTCTCCAGATCAAATTAAGTAACTGTGCTATCAATAAGGAGGAGTAATGTGGTGTATTCCCTTCTGGATGTCTCCCTCTCCCTCATTTGTTTGCAGCTCCTGATTAAGACAGATAATGAGCTATCAGTAATTTTCTAATCGCAGTGCAAAGCAGTGAGGATTAAATCAGTCTGTGTCACTGGGAGCCAGGTCATAATTTAGGGAGCTCAAGTGGAGCCCCTGCATTCGTTAGACTCCAAGGCAGAGGATACTGGGGGTTGTCTGAGCAAAGCCCGGGTGCTGTGAACATCTCAGCATGGGGAGAGCCAGAAGGTGACATGGGGACACCAGGAAATCCCTGTCCCGCTGGGCTAGCTGAGAGCTGCCGGTGCGTTTTATCTTCTTTATTGTGCTGGCTTCCTTGCTGGCAAAAGTCAGTGGAAAGGCTCCCGTTGCCCTGAATTTAGCTTTTCAGCTCTGTCTCACCTTTTTAATGCACGCCTTTTAATGATGTAGAGCTTGCTTAGAGTGAGCAACTTGGATTTAGATTGGAGAAGGCTACTGCAGAGAGAGATATGTATATATTCTAACGCAGGAATTAAATAACTTTTAGGCCTCTTCAGGCACCCAGCAATGTGAATTATGTCTGGAAAAAATCTCTCATGTAAATAGGCAGTGCTTGAGAAGGGCCGTTAACGTCGCCTTGTAAGGAGTGAAATATGCAGGAAGGATGGAAAAGAGCTGCAAATCAGCTTTGGAGGAGATGAATTCTTTGGGGTACGAGTGAAAGGTCGTGGCTGGCCAGGAGATACTGCCAGTTGACTCCAGGGAGCTTTTAGCCAGAGCCAGTGGGCTTTGTCCACAAATTAAAAAAGTAAAGGCTCTCATTTTGCAACATTTTAGACAATAGAGTGAAACTGGGGGCATTTGTTGGAAGTGCCATCTCTCCATGGGCGGCTGGACATGGCGGCAAAGGAAGCGTGAACCTTCCACCTTCGGGTCACCTCGAGGAGGGGACACTTGTTACCGCGGCTAAGAGCCAGCACCAAGCGATACTCTGCCTAAAAGTGGGAACATCCCCGGCAGAAGGTGGCCTTGTCACAGAAACATCCCTTGGTCCCTCGTTGCATATATCCAGATTCTGGTTCCTTTCAGCAGAGAGGGCAGGAGTGACATACCCACCTCGTCAGGAGCGCTTTGTCTGCGCTGGTGAATGAAGACCGGAGCAGGCTGAGCTTTGGTGGGAAAGCTTGCACAAACCTCCTCTCCTTCCAAGAAACCACTGGCTGAAAGCAACTGAACAACAAAACAAAGGCTGTGGGAAATGTATCTTTCAAACTTCCTTGGCTTTACTTATATGTATATATACACACATACATGCCTACATACTTCAGGTCTGTGGAAGGCTTTCTTTTGGGATTTTAAAATATCGACAGCAACCAAAAATCAAGGGGCACAAAGCAATTCCTGAGCTCCTGAATGACTCGCTCACATCTCCTCCCCAAAGCTTTCTGTGCCTGCCTTGGTTTTCATCCCGCAACTCATGGGGGAGGATGGGATGAAACCCACAGCGATTTCATCCTGGCATCCACTCACTCGTGGGCCTGTTGCCAAAAAAAAACCACCGCTGTTTTTGCCTTCCTCCCCGTTTGCCACCCGCCCCACCGCGAGACGGAGCCTCCTTGCCTGCCAGATGGAGATGCCGCATTTCTGGCAGCTGCCGCACTGGGTAGGGCGTCCTTATCCCCGTAGGATGCGATTGCCATCCAACAGGTCTGTGGCAGCGCGGGCAGGGATTAGCAGACGATGGCTTGTTTGTGCTGGTGACCAACTTTCACCTACCCACGCTGAAAACATTGACGGGCTCCAGCACACAGCGCTTCCAAGCCGAGATGTGCAGTCGCTTAGCATTTGGGGTGACAGATGGCTCTGCAAAGTGTTTTGCTTACAGCGACGAGGACTGACACCTCCAGCATCCCCCGCCTGCCCACTGTAGGTATTTTTAATTTGCGGCGCTGAGGCTGATGTGGTTTGGTAGACTCAACTCCTAGTCCTTCCCAAAGATGGAGCAGCATCCAGGTTTTATTGGGGTGGTGGCTGAGGCATTGATGCAGCCGCCGTGTTTGGGTGCGGGCAGCTTAGGAGAGCTCGTCTGCTGTCAGAGGGGGTGAGCGGGTTGGAAGGGGGCTCTCAAAGTCTTGCTGGTGACGTGGATGGGGACACTGACCTGAAACGGTCCCATTTCCAGCCCTGCAGGAGCCTTTGTGCAGGTTGGGTGGTGATGGACTTAGGAGTCCAGGGAGGTATTTTTCACCTGGTGTGTGTATTGGGAATGTGTGGGATGCATAGATGTCCTCTAATCTGCAAAGAGCTGTGTCCTCCATAGCCTGGAGGACATGGACAGCCACAACATGCTCCCTTCCCTCTTGCCGCCAGCAAGAAGCAGTTGGCCACAGACCAGGGATCAGACCCGGGCATTATCGGGGTGTGAACTCACCCCCCCCCACCCCACATGCCATGGTTGTGGCAGCTCCGTTTCCGATGCGCACACAGGCTTCAGCCATGCCTTGAGCCAAGATCTTCGGCTTCGACCTCTTTCTGACACAAAACAGCTCCAGGGTTGTTATCTTTTGGTGGGGTTTTCAGCCCTCCCTGCAGAGCATCACTGAATTTAATTTTCAGTAAGGCAAAGCTCAGCATCAGCAGCTGACTTCTTTATGTCTCACCCTGGGCTTCACCCGCTGCCTTCTCCTCCGGCCGGGGAGAGGGGGGGGCAGGCAGTCTTGATACCAGACAGCGAAAACAGGACTTCTTCCCTCCTCGACTTGTTAATTAAGGCCACAAATTGAGCTCTTTTCTTGCAATCTGAAGTGATCGCATAAATAGCGTTGACAGAGCTAAATGAACATTTGAAAAGATCCTGCAGGATCAGCAGAGAAGAGCTGTATTAACCTCCAGAAACGGGGGCGGTCATTAAAAACAAGATGGGGTGTGTTTTGTTTTTTTTTTCTTCTCCTGAGCAAAGAGTTCAGCCTGGACATGGAACAAGTCCCAAGGTGCAGGCAGCCGGTGATTTCTGCCCTCTGCGCCAAAGCCTGGGGATCGCATGTATTTCTGCTGTGTTTTGCCTCTTTCTCTGGTGGGGAGTTGTCCGTGAGCATCCTTGTGCGGGTTTCGGGGTGTAATCCTCACCTGGTTGTAGCTTTGCGAGTGGTTGTTTCAGCCAAACGATGCTGGGAGTGCCGGAAACCGGCACTGGAGACCACATGGCTTATGGCATGGGATGGTCATGGTGAAGACTATGAGATGCCTGTTATGGAGACACGCAAAGAAAAAAATCCGCCTTCCCGCTAAGAATACACTTGGCCACGTTCACTGGAAATGGCTCTCCCAGTTCAACGCAGATTGCCAGCAGCAAGTTCCCATGCCCTGCTGCATTCGTGGTCGAGCTCCAAAAACAAAGTCATCAAGACTCATTCAACTGAATGAGCAGCCATGGGGCTATTTTCAGGCTGTATCTATTCCTAAATACTGTCGGGAAACACCACCGTTTTCTGCTTATCCCTTGCAACTTTAATTGTGGGGCACATCACGTGGGAGCCTGAGGGGTGGCTGCCTAAATTGAGTTGCTGCTTAGCGAGTATCTCGACTACCGGTGCGAGGTAGATAAGCGTAACCATCAGCACCTCTCTCCTTGACGTTATCCACTGACTGCATAAGCTAAATTCTCTTGGAGTCAGCCTTAATATTTCCTAAAGGGATGGGGAGGCTCTTAAAGGAGTAGCAAGAGACATAGGATTATCGTTGGAAAATATTTAACTAAGTGGAAAATAGTGCTCGTTGCTGAAGTCTGACGTTGTAGAAGTTCCAGTGAAGGCAATGAGCTTTGTCTGGTGCAAGATGCTATTCAGGGCAAATCTGAATATCACAGGTGGCCTGAAGTGATTTTGTCCTTGCTGCGGTGCTTAACATTTGATTTCCTTTTATTGCTTCTTTGCACACACAAAGTTAAATTCAGAGCTACTGTGAGCCACGGGCAAAGCCATTGAGTTCAGTAAAACCCACCCGAGAAGCAACTGGGAGCAGCCTGTAACCCCCAGGAGCTGGGCTGGTGTTCGGCACCGAGTGACTCCAAAGCATCAGCGTGACACTCGACGCTCGTGGTTTTGGAGAGCAGCAAACCCCACGCTCCTGCTATTTCCAGTTTTAACTCAGCATCCGTGCGGGGTCCTCTCGAATTCACACGTTTTCCTCTGCATCCCCTTAGTGCTGTGGTGGGGACCCTGCCAAAGATGCAGTTTGCTCCTGAGCTAGGATGGCTGCTCCTCTTGCGTTTGGGCTGTGAGTTTTTTCCCAGCATGATAGGAATTTTCAGATTGGGGGCGGGGGGCTTTTGAGGTTTTTTTAAAGCACCACTGTGCCACTGAGTCCCAGGAGGACTTAATCTCACACCCTTGGGTAGCGTTGCATGATGTAGCAGGCGTGCATTAATGCCCGTGCACGGTCTCAGCCGTATTCCCTCCGTAACAGGGGTGCAGCTCAGCAGCACAACATGGGGCGTCACCCAGGTATCTGGTCTTACGTGTGCGGTTGCAAAATTTGCCATCACTTTTCCCAAACAACAAACCGTGTATGATTTT
This sequence comes from Cariama cristata, assembly GCF_000690535.1. Taxonomy (NCBI): domain Eukaryota; kingdom Metazoa; phylum Chordata; class Aves; order Cariamiformes; family Cariamidae; genus Cariama; species Cariama cristata. The sequence continues at coordinate 47,853 of NW_009598735.1, forward strand.
TCTACATCTCTCCCATCAAAGCAGCATCTGAATGTCCCTAATATATCTCCATAAAAATCTTCACAGTTGTTCTAGCAAACAGCCTGGAGTGCTGTGGTCTTTTATGAGTATTAACTATGTTAAGCAAAGCAAATCTCACAATTAGGTTGTCTGTGGGAGCAGCAAACTTCTCCCATCAGTCTCCCTGAGCAAGGAGAAGAGGGTGATTACTGTCCTGTTTACATCGCAGTAGTGGTTTAAGATGCTTTTACAAAGACCAGGACGACAGCCCTTGCCCAAAGCAGCTTCTCATTCCTACTGCTATTATCATAAGTAACTTTCTTGATGTGCGTGACATGTCATGAAATGTTTCTGAGCAGCGTCTTCCTTTGAATAATAATAAAAAGACCACGTTGCTGTGCTGTTCTGTCTCATTCTTTGTGATTTATTTTTTTTTTAACATCAATTTGGCAGATCCCGGTCCCAGCCCAAAGCCATAACATCAGTTTGGCAGATCCTGGTCTCAGCCCAAAGCCACAGTGGGAAAAGCTCAGGACGGTCCCCAGCGCGAGGTTGGGGCGCTGAGCTTTTGCAATGTTGGGAGGCTGAGCTAAGGGAGGGGAAAAAAAATATTAGAGAACTAAAGGAGTCCAGTTAGCTCTGCTGCAGAGAAAAAAAAAAAATAAAGAAAGGACTCCGTTTCTTGCCGTGGGATCCAGTCGTGGCTTTACAAGCTGCAGCTCCTCTAAGGCACATCGCAAAGCCACGTAGCAGCCCCAGGAGCTGGATGTTATCTCTGGCAATGCATGAGCTGTCGGCTCGGGCAAACCCGGGGGCGCTGGAAAACTCCTTGGTGACTTGCGCCATTGTGTAGAAAATGCCACTTGTCTGGGGCATATTTCCAACTAAATTTCAGCGGTGCAATGTCCCTCTCTGAGAGCATCTTTCTCATGCCTCAGCTGCGGGTGCGTCCCATTTTGGACAAACAGGATCCGATTTTCCAATGTGAAGGTGGGAGAAGTTTAGATGGGGAAAATAAAGAGGCTGGCTGATAGCGATTGTGGTGGAAAATTGGATTTCAGGCAGTGGGAATTTAAGTTGAATTATCACAAATGGAGTGTGGAAATTTTGCCTTCTGTTAGAAATCCACGTTTCTATAGGAGTGGTAATAGCGACGGGGGGAAGAGAGGATGCAGAAATGCTCCATCCAGCTTGCTGTGGCATGCAGAAGAAAACATTTCACTCTGGCAATGCAGAGGTGGTTATTTTGAGAGAGTGCTGGGGGAAAAAAAAAAAAAAAAGGTCCAGAGCAGTGGTCATGTTGGCCTGAATTAAAAGTACTAAGGTCTGACAGAAGAGATGGATGTCCCAAAATGGCAGCAAAACATCACATACGAGGGCAGATGTCAGTAGAACCCGAAGCCAGGTTCTCATCCATTTTGCTAAAAGCCAAGAAAGAGGAAAACAAACGCACTTGCTGTAATTTTTCCCTCACTTCAGCCTCTGAATACAGCTCCTTCCTTCGGGCTGCTCAGGTGATGTTTAGCCGACCAGCCCAGGGATGCTCAGTGCTGCTTCAGCGAGGGCTGGTTTGGCCGTCCCCCAATGTTCCTCCCAGCCTTCCGTCCCTATGATTTAGCCAAAATAGCCGTAATTTTTCCTCTTCCCTTCGCCCAAGCCCCTTTGCGGGGGGTGGCGGCATCCCAAGGATTTTCCATTAGACGCAGAGGCACTTGCCAGGTCCTTCCTGGCTCAGTAGCTGCCAGAGATCAGAAGAGCAGATTATTAGTGTTTAATTACTATTTTGCAGAGCTGCCCTATGTCCTCGGCCAGGGCAGGGACATTGCTGGCTGCGGTGCTGTCCCCAAAATGAGTGATTCCCCTCTCTGCCGGGGACCTCAAAGGCACGGGTGATGCTTTCAGTACAACCCCCTCATCCACCCTCTCTTTTCATCGTGGTGCCTGCTTTCTGCTTCTCGGCTCTGGGATAGCAACATTAATGAGGGGTGTTAATTGATTATTTTTTTGCCAAAGGACCCCCCCTGGGGAGGCTCAAGCAGGAGAAGGGACCTGGGGCTGCCGGGAGGAAGAGGAAGGGCAGCTGTGGCTGTGATGGAGCAGCCGTGGGATGGACAAATAAGCAGGATGCAAGGAAAAAAAAAAAGTTTTTCCTCAGTTTGCAGTACCCCATCAGCCAGTCCCAACGTGCTCGCCCTTGGCTGACCGTGACCCTCAGCTCTGCTCTGCCCCTGCGGCATTTCAGTGCAGGGATGCAGCCAAAACCCCATGGGGGGAGCGGGGCGTGGGGTCCGCAAACCCCAACTGGGCAGCAAAGGTTGGCTCTACCTGTGAGTAGGAAAACATGCTGGCCCCGGTCAGTGCTGGCCTCCTGCGTGTTTTCATCCACGTTGAACAGGCCCACGGTGCTATAAATCCACTGTTGTTCGGCACCTGGAGAAGGCTGTGTCGGGAGACGTGCATGGGTGTCGAGGCAGTAGTGGCTTCTCAAATGAGAGGATTAACAGGCAGCTGCAGGGCAACAAGAGAGAAAACAATCTTCCCCCTTTCCTTGCCACCCTAATCTCCAGAGGAAGCTTTTTGTTGAAATTTTAATGAAAAAGGGTTTTTTTTGCTCTGGGAGTGCAGAGCAGGCTGTTGTGCGGAGGCTGCCCATCCTGGGTGTCCCTGACATCGGCAGGCAATCACAGTATCCTATTAAAGAGGGACAGGCGCTTACTTCAGTTTTAAATATGGCTAGCTACAATTATTGGCATTTTCATTGCATTTGAACCCCGGACATTTAGCTGCAGCAAATGAGCCAGCCTGGTGGCGAAGCCCACACTGGGTGTCATAACACACCACCACGCACCAGACTTGATGAAACAGACAGTTAAAATCTGTGATGAAGAGCACAGGCAGCGGCGCAGCCAGCGCAGGGACCCGAAAGCCGTGGGAAGAAGCGACAACTTCAGTGGGTTGCACGAGAAGTACCGCAGTTGGGATCACAACCTTTCCAATCGGGATTGTGTCTTCCGGAGGGACGCCAGCTTCAGAAATCTTCAGCTCGTGACCAAAACAGGTCATGGCTTTTTCAACCATATGCACGTAAAGAAGAAAACATATAGTATATGTGTGTCTATACGTAGCGTTTGGCTTTTCTGTATCGCTATGTGTCCTTGGCTGGTAACTCCTGGCTTTGAAGTTCTTTGCAGTATGGACTGACTGATGTTGGAGAGGACCTTTGGAGGCTGTCCAGCCCAAAGCCCAGCTCAAAGCAGACTTAAAACATCCCCATGCCTGGTGCGCTGCTCCTCAACTGCCAGCAGACTGGTGTAGCCTAAACTCTAGCTCAACACGTGGTGTTGAATTGCCTTGTTTGGAGCAAAAGCCTGCTTCTACCTGGCGTCCTGATGGCCTCACGTGCTGGCCAGGCAAGTGAGAGGCATCATCCCCCTTTCATGGAGAGACCCAGACCTTCCCAGGTCCTGCCCATGGAAGGAAGCAACAGCCCTGAGGTACACCCAGTCACCCCAAATTCTGGTGCAGGAGCCATCGGAGGCATCTTTCTCAGGCCCTTCCCTTGTGGCTTCATTAAGATGGATGTGAAAAGTTGCTGTAGAGCTGATCTGCATTTGAAGAGGCCTTTAATACAGGTGGAGGGGTCACTTAAACAACATTCAGGCACCGTTTGGCTCGGCAGCAACCTGAATTGCCTACGTCTAGTTAAGCCCAGCCCTGTCAAACTCGTGGCCTGTTGAGCTTAAACATAGGGTCCTGAGGAGCATCTTAATAAAGTCAGGGCACTAATAAATCAGCAAGATTAAAGGAATAGTTCTCTGAGACTATAAAACGGGAGACCCTGGCACGGGGTTGGCTGCAGTTCAGCCTGTTTTCAGCCATGTAGGGACCCCGTTTTTCCCTTTCAAACAGTCTTAAGCCTTATTGTAAGCCCTAACAACTTGCCTGTAATTTGATGTCTGTACACGCTCTCATTTTTCGAATGCACCTCGTGCACTGGAGGCATAGATTAAAACCGGTGGCCAACCGAGGGGTGACATTTCGGAGCAGCACTCGAGCCATGAGACACTTTTCAAATATCTTCACACTTCCCTGATGCCACCAATGCGACCGCCTCGATTTTTTTTCTGTGTGCTGCTGGCTCTGACATTAATTCCTGGCGCTAATTGATGCAGGAGCAAGACAGGAGAAGGAGAGGGTTTGCAGAGGGACAGCTGGGCAGTGGGTATCTGTGGGGCTTTTATGAGAAGGAGGAAAATAAGCACCTTGTTGACTTGCTACTCAGCTTTGATATTATGTCATAAAGAAGCCAAAAAATTTACCAATAATGAGCAGATTAAAGAAATCGCCCTTGAGAAAACTCAGATTTTATCAGAAAGCTTATTTGGGAGATGAATTATTTTTGTTAATTTGATGCTATAAATCATTTCTGGTTAATAGTCCCAAGCTGGAGGGGGTCCCTGGGGTTACCAGGCATTCAGGCACGGCTGTCGTGGTCCTGGCGGATGAATCGGCTCCGGTCCCTGCAGGCTCACCAGGCTACAGCAGCGAAGGCTGGTCCGTGTCCTGATGCTTGGCCTCACGGTCTTGTCCGTCTTGCAGCCAAATTTTAGGAGAAAGAGAGAGTAAATTAGTGGGCAACTGAGTAGAAAAAGCCGGGTGCATCAATGGAGCATCCGATGCCATTTGTACTAGGGGTTGGGTACAGAAACAGGAGAAGGAAAGGTTCAAGACCTTTTTTTTTTTCCTGTAGTGCCTGAGGACAGCCAAAACAGTGAGACAAGTGATTGGCGTGGGGTGAAGGTTTAGCACTGAGCAGGCGGGGAGCATTGCTGCCGATTTTGGTAGCAGCAACGTTGCGGCCAGAGCACAGCAAGGACTGGGGCCGAGCACCTGTCTGCTCCCAGGCACTCATAGCAGAGCTGCTACACCATGTAAAAAAACAAAAAATTATTTATTTCTCTTACTCCTCTGTGTTTTTGCAGGTCCAAACTGCTTTGCAGGGACCACGATAATTCCCGCCGGCATCGAAGTGAAGGTGGACGACTGCAACATCTGCCACTGCCACA
>NW_009598735.1:53153-53414 GCF_000690535.1 Cariama cristata
CCCCCCCCCCCCCCCGCCCCCACCTCCTGCTCTTCTCTTGCTTCACACACTATGTATCCGATATCTAGGTATCTACTCTGCTTTTGTAATTATCAGTGCTTGATAGGGATGCGGTGGTCAGATTTGGGGAGGAAAAAAGAAAAATGGCCCACGCAAGTTCTTGGACTGGTGATGCCTCCAAGACGCAGATTGATTCCCTGCTCTCATGTTCTACAATGTGGATCGCGGGGGCTTTCACATTTATTTATTTAAGGGGTTTTT
>NW_009598735.1:53557-53806 GCF_000690535.1 Cariama cristata
TAAAAGGGGAGGAAGGAGTTAAGGAAAAAAAAAAAACCCAACTGGAATGTAACCTGTAGAAGGACCAAGGTAAACACACAGGTATATGACCAGACACCCAAGACACAAGCTGTATCTGTGTTACACTTTCTCCACTGAGTGGGGACAATAAAGTCGAAGACACCTACACAGTCACCGTGACCTTGATGGGAGCACGAGCCAACACCGGCTGCGCGGGCAGGCTGGACAGGCGGGACAGACAGTAATTGA
>NW_009598735.1:53919-70139 GCF_000690535.1 Cariama cristata
GGGGCTGAACAGGTGCTCGCCTGCCTTGCCCCATCCCTGTTTTGCCGGTGCCGAGGTTGCTCTTGCTGGAGCCAAGGACATCGTTTTGTTGACTTCAGCGACAGTGGGATTTGGCCACTGCGAGTCAGAATATCCGATCCCTCCAGCTCTGCCCATCGCCCTTAGGGAGGTTTCCAGAAATGTCCCATCGCTATGCCGGCACTAAAGCGGCTCAGTTGGTGGGCAAGACCCTTTGGTGCAGCGCGAGGGAGCTGCCCTGGCTCTCCCCCAGTCCCCGGAGCATCCGTACTGCTGGGAATCAAGCAAGCCAGGGTGCACGGAGGGCTGGGGAAGGGCTGGCCGTGTCCGTGCTCCTGGAGAAGGGTCTCTCTAGAAAGTGGCTACATGCCTGCCTGCCTGTCGGGAGGAGGGGGCCCTGCAGACCTCGCCAGCAGCCAAGGGTCCCCTTCGGGCTTTTCGGCATCGGCCTCTCCTGCTGTCTCAGGCTGCAGCTTGCAAATGATACTGTGAGAGAAAAGCCACCAATGTCATTTCCCTGCTCTGCCGTGCCCTGCCCAGGTGAGTGCAGGAGCCTTTCCCATCACCATCCACGCTTGGTTTGCTGCTTTTTTGGTCACGGCCATTAGGGTAACGGTGCTTATTTTGTTCAGACTTCAGTCCAGTACCTGCTCTTAACAGCAATGGCAGCAAATCGTCCTTACAGCATCCTCTGCCGAAGTGGATCAGCACGGTCGGTCTCGGTTTATGCATACTGTTGCCTTTATATTTTATTTATTTCCCATTTGTGCATTTTACCGGAGGGCAGGGGTTAGGACGAGCACTAGCACCGTGATTGCCATACTTTGGCTGAACATTGGCTTCCTGCGAGTTGAGCTGGTACCATTAAAGGAGTCATCGCCACGTTTCTTTGTAAGCTGTTGCCTGCCAATGACTATCCAGTTTCAAAATTTTCAAACAATAGTGTGCCTGAAACTAGTGATTAAATGAAAAATATTCTGTAAAAAATGGGGGGTTCTAGAAACAATATTTGATGTGTAAAAGACTATATTATTAAAAAATTATTTTGTTAAATATAAAGTGTGTGAACCAGCAAAAAGACCCCAAATGATATATTTGTGGTGTATTTTACTCTGCTGATATCACCCCCTCAAGCTCCCGATTCCCCATCCCTTGCTCCAGCCCCCGACTCACTGCAGCGTTGGCGAGTGCAGCAATGGGGCTGGGGTGGGAGGAGCGGGCTCGGAGCCTGGAAAAAGCTGTGAAAGTCCTACAGATGGGATGGGTTGCCCAGGGAGCTCCTCAGCAGTAAACCACTAACTCAGCTTTGCTTTGTCACAAGGTACCTGCCAAGCTGGGATTCCCTTTTGGGAAGCCGTCGTGGACCGACACAACTCCCAGGCTCTCGTTTTAACCTCCATCTGGTTTTGCCTTTTACTGGTGCCATTTTACGTTTGATGCCATTTCCTGAACATGGAAATTTGCTTTCAGTTCACAAACTCCATTTGGTACCTCCAGATGCATCATTATTTACACTGATTAGTAGTTACTCTAATTAATTACAGCTTAATTACTGTAGTTAATGTTTGTACAGTGCTCGGAACAAGTACAGCGCTATACATACCACATATTATTTTCTTCATTATTAATTAAGCACCATCTCCATTCCATGCTGTGCTACTTCATTATTTCCCAAGGAGTCACGGCAGCGTCCTTATTCCCACCCAGGAGTACTTTACTCCCGGCTCCCACTGGGATGCTGCTGGGTTGGCGACCACGCAGGATGGGAGCACGAAGAGCAGGATCTACGGCGAGTGGGATTGCTAAGGAACATGGGGATGTTCCGGTTTTTCCATTCACCCTTTCATGGCATTGAGTCTGAAAAAAAAAAAAAAAGAAAAAAGCTGATGGCAGGAGGACACACCTAGGGAAGCCCTGCAGATCCCATCAATCTCAGATGTATCTGCGAGGTCTCCAGGAGGTGCTGGCTCAGAGTGTAGAAGGGATCCGATTCCCCCAAATCCAGCAGCGTTAGGCCTGCGGTCCCACTGAGGGATCCCGTACCTCTCCCCGAGCACCAAGGTGGTGGCAGGGCAAGGTCTGGCATTGCAGAGAGGAGGGATGGGCACAGCTTGGCTTTTCTGGGGGGTGGTGGGGACGAGTTGCCGATCATGGGTGGGTAGTCTTTCCACAGCACCTGGGACACTTGGAGCAATAGCCCCAAAAATCATTGCCACCGGCTCTGCTTCATAGCAGCCCCTCTCAAGCCAGACGGGGTGGATCCAGAATGGAAATCCCATCAAGTGCTCCCCAAATACGCTAAAGAGTTTCAGCCTCATCGCAATCTCCTTCCTTTCTGCCTTTTTTTTTTTTCTTAAATGTTTTAGTTCATTTCTCCCTTTAATTAATCACAGCTCTGGGCCAGCCAGACCCATTAACTACTCTTCTCATTTAGACCTTTCAGAGATGCAGTTGCAGATGCAATTTAATTTGTTGACCCATGATCGATAGCAATTAATACCATCTCTTTAATCTTGTTGAAAGGTTCGTCTTGGGCTTCCAGCAGCTGCCATCTCAAGGGAAAGGTGTCTGATACATATGTTATTAGATGGGGGAGCACAACCTCCTCCGCGGGTGCCATCCTTCCCGTTCCCCCCAGGCTGACACTCTTGAAAATACAAGAGGTATTTTGGGGAGATGGAGAAGAGAAGAAGGTGGACAAAGGTGAGGGAAGATGCTGAGGGGGAGAGAGAAGAGCAAGGGGCTTGGTAGGGCATAAAGTAGAGGAAGGTGGAGTTGATGGGTTGGAAAGATGAGGGATAAAGAGGAGAGCATGAGTGGAGATAGAGGAGGAGACATGGGTAGAAAACGGAGCCAAAAGACCTCAAGTTGGAGCAAAAGAGTGGGTCAGAGAGCGGATAGCTTAGAGGCAACATCTTCAGCGTGAGTAACAGTGAATCTTGCAGAAGAAACACACCCAGAGCCAAAAAGGCGATCCTTCCTCCTGGGATGCTTAACGCCCAAGTCTCACTTTGATGTGATGCCATTTTCTGTCCCCTACAAGTCCAGCAGCTGTGTACAGCCTCCCTCCTCCTCCAGCAGTGTGAAAGCCAACCCCGAGAGCATCACCTTTTCCCCATCCTCATTAATATGCCATTACCCCAAATTATTTTATAATTATGGGATTATTTCCTGCACACGCCAGGGGAGGAGCTGTCTCAGCTCTGGGTCACCTGCGAAACATCAGCAGGGTGATGTTGTTGTCCCCCAGAAGCCTGCAAAGCACACTTAAAACCAGGCTAAGGCTGGGAAAAACCTGGAATGTGGGTACTGTGCATCCCACCCAGACAGCACCACGCAGTACCGGGACACTGAGCACCAGCGCTCCTGAGTCAGCAGCTTATAATGGCTTCAGTGGCACATAATGAGTCAAGACCTGGAATTTGGGTACTGTGCATCCCACCATCCCACCCAGACAGCACCACGCAGTACCGGGACACTGAGCACCAGCGCTCCTGAGTCAGCAGCTTATAATGGCTTCAGTGGCACATAATGAGTCAAGTCCCACCTGACATGACCGTCCCCTGGCTCGGCTGTCCCAGCTGGCAGGGATGCTGAATCCGTTGCAGCAACCCCTATTCGTCCACAGCTCTGCTAAATGTAAAGGCAAAGAGCAAATCCTCAGCTTCCAGCACAGCATGAGCAATAATGTGTTTCTCTTTGGTGGCTGTTAAAGGGAAAAGAGGGCCCATGTGAATGTACAGCAAAATTACATGGTTTTGCAGCAGCAAGTCAATGTAGAAAATGAAAAATTTATCAAGAAACCACCTTCCTTTGTGGTGTGGGATCTTAACTTTTAAAACACAAGGAATAGAGAGCATGGAAAGGAAGTAAGTGACTGTATTTATATATTTAATATACCGTATGTATATATTTGTATTTGCAGATATACTTCCTACATTTTCAGAGTGATTTTTTTTTTTAAGGAAAAGTATCTTTTTTAAGGAAAATATCTTTTTACCATGACTAACATAACTATCTAAAAGAGCTCTGCTCTCAGAAGATGCCAGTTCATGCCCCGACTTAGCCGTACTCTTCCTGCGTGCTCCCAGGAGAGCCAACAACACCCCGGTGCCACAGACTGCAGTGAGAGTTTTGCATCCAAATACGCCCAACATGGGACAATGTCCAACACAACATGGTGACATGTACTTCCCTGTCGACATAGCAGCTCTGGGAACATGACTATTTTGGTTCACGTACCAAGGTGATGGAGACCCTCCAAGTTCTCTTTAAGGAGCTTCTCAATGCACAGGATTTTGTAGGATGACCATGAAGTTGGTCCACCCTCCAAGCCACGGAGACAGAAACTGACCCTGGAAACCCTTTAGCCATCATGGTCACGGATTGGTGTCCGAATAAATAGCAGAGGAGCACAGAGTAGATGGTTGGCATTTTTTTCCAGCAGCTCCACACAGAAATAAAAAGCACCTGAGAGCCACAGAAACCTCTACAACATATCATCTTAACCCAGGTAACTGCCTTTGGTCACCAAATTGCTCCTTTTGGCAATTCCTTTCCCTCTACCCATGGACATTCATGCTGACAGTCTGTGAATGGGGAGCAGGCAGGCCAGCACCAATATCCCGTAAGTCAACAGCAAGCTGAAGCCCTTAAGTAGCCAAGGGACCTATATTAAGCTATGTAAAATATTACTTGGGGCTTTACTGTGCTTTGTGTGCATAACTAGCCCAAGGCAGGGAAGAATAAGCCATTGCCAAGATGTGGCGTGCTTCTGGACACAGGGTGTGCAAGCCCAAAGGGATAATTCTGCACTAGGAAATTGGAATGAAAGACAAAAAAAACCCAACCAGAAAGCTAAGTCAGGCTGCTTTGGGATGGAATAGAACTAGACTGTGTCCCCACCAGCATCGGCCGATGTCCTCCCTGCCAAGGCCAAGGGGACGGGTCATGCTCGTGCCCATCCGCACAGATGGCCTCATCTTTTGGGCAGGCAGCCAGTTGGGTGTTATCGATGACCGTTCAGCAAGAGATGGACAAAGCCTCACCTTTCTTGGGGAATTTGTGTCCTCTGACCGTACTGGTTCCCCTGCGGTCACTAATTAATTAGTTATCTGCACTAATTAATTAGTTATCTGCATCCGTGGGAGCTGCCAGTCAATATTTTCTTGGCACCAGACTTTCCACAGAAGAAGGCAAGAGGATGGGTAGAATAGCACCAAGAGACATTATCTGACAGTTTCAGGGCATCCTTTCCAACACAATCTTTCTGATTCTGGGCTCTTGCAGCATCCCTGGTGCTGGTACCCATGCCTGACCCCATCTGCACGCTCAGAGCTGTGTCCCCCAGTGCAATGCAGCATGCTTTCGCTCACCTGGCCGGCACAAGGCTGAGAGTCCCACGGTCTCTCTACTTCGGTGGCCCAACCATTCAGGTGAAAGGACCCTTTGCCGTGTGACTTTCTGATGTTTTCTTCAGATATAGGAGTTGGCGACCTGGGACAAGGAGGGAGAGAGAGAAAGAGCGAGCCTGAGCTATTAGACTTGTTTCAGTGGGACAGGGAAGGATTTTAATAGTAATTAATGCTACTATTCATTTAGATTGTAAGGCATCTGGCACTGGAAAGGATGCAGTCAAGGTATTTTTGGTCATTGCAGCATACACACACACAACGTTTTATGCTGCTGTTCTCTTTATAGTGATAACCCATGAGAGCTTAAAGAGAAACCGCTGGGCCACTCTCCCGCCTGGTTACCCATAGGGATTATCCTGTTACCCACACGTATTAGCCCTTCGGGTATCTCAGCAGTGGCTTGGCTCGGTGTTTGGAGAAACAGCCAAATCCCCGTCTAGGGAGTTTTGGAAAAATCATATGAATCTGGAAGGCAAAAACTCCAAGGAAGCAGGTGAAAAATGGGGTTCACCAGGCTTTATGTTGTCCCTCCAAATGACACGCGATGATGAGAGTGGAGACTGCAGACCATGCCTTGGAGCAGGCTGCAAAGCCGGAGTATCCTGTCACCGGCTGCACAGCCAGGGTGCCAGGCACTGGGGGTGACTGGGGCCGGCAGGCTCCAGCTTTCGGAGCCTTGGGTCCTACCTTGAAGGACTTCAGAAGAAGCTGCAATAAAACCAGGGTGAGATGTTCAGCTAGCCAGCTGAAAAGTGTCACCTTAAGTGTTTACATCATCCTCAACACTACCATCAAGTACTTGGTTAATAAAAATAATTTCAGTTTAATAGATAGGGACCGCTGATCTTTGCTCTTTTCATTAGTTAGCTGGCTTGATGGATGCAACCTCTGCCTTGCTCGGATGATTTTCTGGGTTTCCTAGGGCCTGGCTGTGTTCCTATAATTTAGTTGTATTTGCCATTTCTCTCTCTTTTTTTTTTTTTTTAAAAGGGCAAAAGCCTTGTTAATTTTTATTAATTTATTTCTCACGGGGGTGGCAAACAGCTTCCCAGGAAAAATTCATCCTTAATGTTCTGTAACGGAGCTGTCCTGGAGTCGTGCTGTTAGTAGCCTGTCTTCATCCCGATCATGGATGGACGTCTGTGCTTCCAGGGTGAGCTGGGGTGTGGTGGGAAAGGGAAGAGATAAAAATGCGAGGAACTTGCTCTCCCACAAATAATCCACTCCCCATACGTGCTGAAACGCTCGTTTTGCAGTCCATTAAGCTCAAGTTAATGCAGGTAGAGCATGTCTGGCATCGAGAGGATGGTAAAGGTTTTGGGTTTTAATTTTACTCAGATGAAAAATCCTACACGTTTCTGGCTGGTGTCAGTACTTCTGCAGCAAAGACAACAGGCCCCGCTGGAAGCATGAGGCCAAGGTTAAAGCACTTCTAAGTCAAGATGCTACGATACCCAAAGAAGCAATTTCCCATTGTATTGCATATCTTCTGGCATTTTATCGGCATGAATAGAAACTGCAAGCGAAAGGGGTGCACGGGGACTCATTGGAGCTGCAGATGGCTTTAAATTTCCCCTAACTTTCTTTGGATTCAAGGTTATCCTCTTGGCTTGCTGCAGGCCTGCCTGCTTGGGCTAATTGCATTTCTAAACAAATAGTAGCGTTGCCCCTCCTCGCCCCGCCAGCGTGAAAAGAAAGCAAACGGAGACGTGCCTGGAAAATAAAGCGTGTTTGTTATCATGCTGTGAAGCCCCACAGGATATTTTAGTCCTTATGGTTTTACTTAAAACATCCTAAATCCCACTGGTTTTGTCAGCAGCGTGAAAAACAACAAATGGAAGGAGGTGCAGGCACCTGGGACAAGGGAGCAGGAGGCACGCAGGGAAAGACGGCCCTTTGCAACCCTTACAATTCCCCTGATGGTGAAAGAGTCTCCCTGGGGTAGTGGATAGCGTGGGAAAAGTGGAGATACCACAAATCCCATGAGCTGGAGATACCACAAATGCCACATGATGGGGTTTCCCTGCCTGCTTCTCTTGGGTGCTTCTGAGAAGATACAAAGCTGGTCTCCATCCAGCTGGAGATTAGGGACCAGTGCATCATTTGCAGTCCTTCCTCTCATCAAAACTGTTAGCGGCAACCTAGGCTCCATCCTTCTGGATCTGAGAAAGTGGGTCACAAACCACAAACCTAATTTCCTAGTCCAAACTTGCTTAATGTTTGTCTGCTACCAGTAACCGTTGTGCCTTGTAGCAGAAACACAGGAATTTTCTTCTGTGAAATCATGTCAAGAGCAGAAATGAGAAGTTGTTGAATGGAACACAAGATCCTGAGGAGTAGGTCAATGTAGAAATAGAAATTTAGGTGGATACGACTGAATTTCTGGCCAGTGAAGCAGACACACACCCTTTGAAAGAGTTACCCCGGCAAGGGAAATTTCACTGGCCAGGCCTGGCCCATTGCACCCCCAACCTTGAGCAGGGTGGAGAGGAGATTTGGAGAAATCCACGTGCACTACAGACTTGTTCTGTCATTTTGTCAGATACACTTTTCAACTAGTATTGCCCAACAAGTGGCACTTGGCCTTCGTTTTTGAGACAGAATACAAACACCTGTAGGAACAAAACACATAGCAAAGATTTTGCTACCACCATGTGCAGGGACCACCACCAGTGGGCAACAATGCTGGAGCCTTGTCCTAGGGAAACCTTGAGGTGTCACAGTCTTTCTGTTATCAACAAAGAGAAAAGAGAAACTAAGCAGGTTAGAAAACATCAAAAGAAAGAAACATGAAAACAGCTGAGCCACATTCCCTTCAAACAAGCACAAATTTGGACCAGAACCTGCTCCTGGAGAAGATGCAAGGGGAAAAACTTGGCCTCGTGCGAAGATGCTACGTCCAGCACCAGCGACACCAGGAGTCTCTCGCCATTCCCCAGCCCCGATAATAATAGCTCCATTCACCACAGTGAAATTATTCCTGTGAGTATGAGCAACAGGCTCCTCAATCCAATTTTCTCATATCTATTTAGTGATAAACATACGTTAATCCGACACCAGCTCATCTGCACCACCTTTCTGAGTCTGGAAATTTGTGCCTTTTGCAGGTAAAAGTGAACTTGGTACTTTTCCAGATGCTGTTATTCGGATGCACCGTGTAATATCACAGTGACAATGGCTGGAAATGCAATATCAGTAGGACAGATCACATCAAAAACCGGGCCAATTTAGTGATATTAAATTAGTGCACAGCCTCAAATTCCTAAAGAGAAGCAGCTGGTATAAAAGCTATATAACTATCAATGCAACGTATTATGAGTTTTATTCTTATTATTTTATTAACAAATTTTTCATTCTTCCCCTGCTGTGGAAATGCCATGCGATAAAGGGCGAGGGCTTGCTTACCTGCAAAACAAGAGCTTTATTACTTGTTCTGAAATAGATCATTTACAGCAACAACAAGTGGTATTAATAAAGTTTGGGGATGAGAGCCAATTGCCAGGAGCTGTGTTTCATATCACTGCGAGCGAGAGTTAACTTTGGGAAGGAAAATGAAATGTTAACCAAAAAGTCATTTCCAAGAGAAATAGTCCCACTGTACATCATCAAGCTAATAAAAGCATGCAGTCATGTAACACAAGGAAATTCCTCCTTCTCCTGGTCACAAATCATTTTTACCCTATTTCCCCGTGTTCTCACTCTCAGAACACAATTGCAGGCTTCTATCGGTTTTGTTGGCGAATTTATGCAGCTCTTTACTGCTCACCTACTTCTTCCCATCTTGGTCTTTTTCATTAATGAGTCACGGAAGCATTAATTAACGTTTAAGAGGCAGGCAGCGGGTTTTTTTGTGTGGGTTTTTTTTTTGGTTCGGTTTTGTTTTTTTTTTTTTCTTCTGTGGATCACTTAATCAAAGGCGGGCCTGTGTTGTTCAGTTATAAGTGGAAATCCAGAAATGGAGAACAGCTACACTTTCAGGTTGTGCTTTACATACCCGGCAGAAAACATTTTAATAAAATATTTTCAATGAAAAGAAGGGACCTAAAGAAGCATCAGTTTCCAGAAGAGGCTCAGCCTTCAGCAACTCTCCTGCAGATGCTTTACAAGTTAATTTTTTGTGGAAAAAAAAAAAAATCAAACCTACTGCAGTGACCAAAGAGGAGCAGAGCTCTTCTGAAAACCTGACTTGAGACATCAGCTCACCGGCAGTCTTGGCAGCGAATGGAAAGCAAAGTCTGGAGATGGGGGCTGCTCTTTGCTGTCGGTGGTGGAGGAGTGGAAGAGCTCCAAGGTGGACTCCTGCACAGCTTCAGGCTGTGGGAAATGGCACCAAGGTCTCAAGAAGGTGGGACCTCAGCTGTTGGTACGTCCATAGGCTCTTCTCCCCTGGCTTGTGCAGAAGTAAGTTGAATGTTCAGGGTAAACAGCTGTATTTTATGGGTTCATCTGAAACCCCGTTCATTATCATTGAAACAATAAAGACTGAGAGCTTAGCACTTCTGAAAAGTCAAGTTTGTGGTGTTTAAGACTGACATCCTGAAGGACTCAAAATCTTTAATGTGATATAGTCAAGGGCTCTCGCACAGGCAGGGCTGGACTCCTGACATCTCGGGATCCTGTCCTCGACGCCAGCCACCAGGGTGAGAGAAGATGCACAACAGTAATGGCTGAGACTAAAAACAATGAAGGAGAGCTGCTTCAAGGCAGAACAGGCTCCTTCTGTCTTCTCATCAGACAAACCCTTTGACAGACCCTCCCAAGGCACAAATCACTGCATGTGTGCCATCTTTCTAAATGAAATGTTGCTACAATAACAGATTTCAAGCGTCCCCTGAAAGCATGCTGTTCGATATTTATAATCACTTCATAAACACATGAGAAATGGCACAGTACAGCCCTACATAATCTATGTGCAATGATCCTTGGTGACAAAGTGTAAGTGACTAAATCCCTTTCCAGGTCTAATGATATTTTGCTCTAGTAAGCCAGTGATCTATCTCGTATGGCAAAAATAAAGCACTCATGCATAAAATTAATACAGTAAGCTCTGAAGTCATAAAGCTTTCAGTCTGTGATGTATTAGATGGGAAAATGACTAACCTGTAGTTCAAGTTCTCCCGGTGTGTTATTCCCGATAGGTTGTAGGGTCACCTAGGCATTGTGTGATCAAACCGGGCCATTTTAGAAATGTATGAATTATTAACCAACCACTTTGGAAGCCCATTAGGGTCATGTCCGCAAAAAGCCCTGTGAAGACACAGGTAGCAGCTTCTCCTCACAGAGGTCAAATGTTTCTATTCTTTCCAAACCTGCATGAGAAATCTTACAGCAAAGCACTTCCATCCATTTTGCTCCCTTTACTCCTTCTGGAAGGGCTCGTGATGTGACCAAAGGCATTTGGTCTGTGTCTACATACTGAAGTAGCTGGGGCCTATTTCCAGGCGAGTTTCCCCACTATTTAATAGCAAAAATACAATTCCCACATAGGCCACATAGGGAACAATTTGCTAGAAATCTGCAAAAAGCAAGATGGCAATGTGCACAAGCAGCCTATGCCACACACTGCTTCCAAAACCACCGCCTTGTTTTTCATTCCTGTAAGCTTTCGCCGCATTTCACGCATGCCAGCCATCCCAGTGCACGGACAGACTGGCTGCTTGTTATCTTTGAGGGTCTGGACCATGGCTGGGCTCGTGTTCTGTTGCAGACTCACTCATCATATATTACTGTCCTGGTTACGTGGCCCCCTGGGAGCTCTTGCAGTGCCCTGGTCTTCTGTACCAGTATGAACTGGTGTCAGGGAAAATTTCTCCAGCCACCTTGAAAAGGTGAGGAACCATCCAGAAAGGGAGAGCAGGGATGGTGAAGCCACCAGCAGTGTCATGAGGCTGCAGCATGAATAAGGGCTGTGAAAATGTATTGCCGTTGCAAAACCTGCTCCATGCGGCACCTTGCTGGGGCCCAATGGAAAGCAGAGCATACCAACTGCAAACACAAAACCCCTTCATAAAGATATGCGCAGTACTGTCAAATATTGACATTACCTCTCTGCACGTGCGTTGCATACCTTGTCATTGCTGACTGTCGTAACTCGGGGATTAGAAATCCAACCCAATGACAATTTTTCAAGGTCCTTCTACAAGAAAATGCAGACACTGCTTGCTCCAACTGTGAGTGCGGCAGGGATCACACACAAGAACATACTGTAGACTCCATCGATCTGCAATCCATCCCTTGTTTCAACCAGAAAAATAATAATTATCCTTTGCATCTGAAATGATCAAAGTGCTAAAAAAAAGAAAAAAGAAAAAAAAAAATCAAACTTCAGCTCCTCAGTCAGGAACGCTGCCAAGCTATCGAATCAATAGGTTGTTAGATACTTGAAGTATGGGAATATGTGAAAGCTATCAAATGATTTCTTTGTTAATAAACTGCTACTGTAATTACCATTAGAATAGAAATGGAAAGATACGGATCAGAAATGGAAAGCTGTGAATGGTTCCTCATTAAGTGAAATTAAAGCCCACAGGATTTTTTTCTCTTCTTTTGGCCTTGATCCTGCAACATTTTGAACGGGCATATCCCCAGCTGCTCATACACCCAGTGTTGTGTACCCCCATTTTACCTAAATATCTTTGAGTCAGTGAGCCTCCAGTAGAGCAGAGCTTACCTGGAGAACAGTCAGCTAAAGTTGGGGGCGTGGGGACATCGCAGCTTGCAGAACTGAGCCCCACACACTGTGGCAGACCATCCTGCAGCAGTTCAGCCTGCAGTGGTCATCACTCAGGTGTCCACGCTGGGGCTCAAATAGGACCAGTGCAGATGTTCTCCATCAGCCACAGATTTTAGTGCCAGACACGAATCCTCAGTCCGAACAACGACGTGGTAACCAGGGAATAACAGCACCAAGATTCAGAAATCAGGAGCTGCTGGTTTACAGAGCAGCGAGTTAGCCGTGCCTCATCTCACACATACCGTGTTTGCTCTGCTGCCCAGGCCCTCGGCTCTGCCAGGAGCAGAGAGTGGGATACTGTGGAGCATGGAGAACTAGGTTAGATGTGTGGAAGGACCTTGGGGAAACTGGAGACCTGAGATTTGAGTCCTGGTTTGGGGTGGGCAAGAGAGTGTGGGAAGACTGAGGGTGATGGTGTGGCTTTCCATTAGGGCCTTGGTAAATGGCTTCAAGGGCAAGGAGATTCAGCCTGGGCTGACTGCGTGCTAAACACAATGTGGTGGGTTGACCCTGACCTGACACCAGGTGCACCCCAAAGCCGCTCTATCACTGCTCTCCTCAGCTGGACAGGGGAGAGAAAATACAATGAAAGGCTGAGAGAGCACGTGGGTGAAAACACAGCTTCCTTCACGACGTAGGAGGTGCAGAGCAACTAATCCACTCGATGTAAAGAGCAAGTCTCAAAAAACCCAACTCTTTATGAGAAAAGAAAGGTTGTGGAGGCTGGAAAACACCTGAAAGGTATCATTCAACATCTGCAAGTCCCACTTTACCCACAGTGCTTAGACAGGACAATATTAATAGCCCCACAGCTTTGCACTTACAGAATTTCAAGTGCTTCCAGACCCTTTCCAGACCTAACGTATTTACTGAAATCGGTTGTCTTCTACTAGCACATAAAGAAGAAGGGGGAAAAAAAAGGACTAATGGATGTACATTAACCTTTTGGTACTAGATTTCCCGATACTAGCTACTAATGCAAAATCCATTAGAAGGAAATGTCTGGGAACCAATGTGCGTAAGCGTTATAATGCAGTGAATAAGTCTGTAAAAATCTGAAGCGGGCATGGCAGGGACAGACACCCATGCAAAGGTGGTTGCAAGTGCAAGATGATTAAAGCGAGCTCCCCGATTTGCTTTGGGCAGAGAAAACCTGCAAAAAAAGGGTCTGAGAAGTGAAGATTTGGAAACTGAGCTTTGCAGCTGCCCTTTCTGCAGGACAATTTTGTTGCTCACGCCAAGGGCAGAGCTTTGAAGGACCTGCATAAACCTCATTCCATTGCCACAGATATGCTTTTTCTTGCATCCTTCTCTTCCTTTGCTTGCCTGCCTAGGCAAGCATCGCGCAGCATGCTGCTGGAGGCTGCGGTAAGGGTAATGAAATGACTTTGCTTGCTCCAGCACAGCCTTTCACCATGGCTGCCTGGTTGATGGGCAGTGCAACACCATTCCATACGGACATGAGCTCCTTCCCAAGTTTTGTGCTGGCCTGGGCAGCACCAAAGTGATGATTTCCATCCTCTGGGTGCCTGAGTTCCTGCCTGTCATGGGAAAAGTAACCCGTCATTGCTTGCAGAAACACTACAAGAAAGTGTTTTTCCCTAGTGAAACACAGGCATCCTTCTGTGGGGCATCACCCCAGAACTAGCTGCTTGGGGAAATCAACTGTTCACTCCTCCAAGCAGGTACAAAATGATCTTTCTTTTAAGATCATCTGTTTGAAGATGAAAGAAATACCAGGAACAGCCTGGGTACGATGTGAAGCAGGAACAGAAGAGGTGGGCTGACCTTGGCACTGAAGATGCAAAACAGTCTCAAATGCCTTCATTTGAAGTTTTCTTCACTTGCTGGGTGCTCTGCTTCAAAATCGTAGCATTTAAGTGCTTTTGTTTCAGGGATGTGAAGAGAAAGGGGAAAGAATGAGACCAAGAGAAGGGAATATTATCATTTAATACGCAAAGACAGTTTCAGTAGTTACCTTAATGTGCACTAATTAGGTGTGGGAATATGCAACAGATCCCAAGGGCTGGCTATTGCCTCTCTCCCTGCTGCACTCAGGCATGTTTCGCTAACATGATCAAATATTACAAAATGTACAAAGATTTATCACCTGTAGGGCACAGAAGAAGATTGTGATTTAGCCTCCTTGGCAGTCACAGCTAACAGCCATCTTCCTAAAACAGAAGAGGCCACAGTTCAGTTTCATTTACCATCTGGAGCCAGCCAGAAGCCGTCAGCACCGATCTGGGACTCCCTACGGCTGCCAGGACAGGAGCTTGGACCTGGACAAAAACCCCTACGAATGCTGGAGCTCCCAGTACTTTGTTCACCTCGCAGCTCCCTGTGAAACCTCTTCAGGTCTCTGGTTGTCATCTCTGTTCTTTCCTCCAGCCAACTGCGAAGTCCTTTAAGGACTAAATGTCAGTACGACTGGGCATACACCACTACCTTGAAGGCAGCTTGCACCTCAAATGGGATCAGAATACCTTTGCAACCTCCTGGCCTTGGGGCTTTCTCTAGGGTGCCAAACAGCATAGGACTTGGGGTGAGCATGAGCTAAGCTGAGTTAGCTTCTATCTGTAGCCCTCTTCTGCTATTTGGAGCGTTGTCTGCTTAAAGACAGAGTCAGTTCTCCCCCTGCCTCACCAGAGTACACGTGTTTTGTCTTCATAGGTTTACAGCATGCTGTTTGCAGGTGGAAGGTGACTGAGGACTTTGCACCTTTGCGTTTTTGTGAAGGCTTTTCTCTCCTTTTCTGCTCACGCTCTGTCACTTCTTTGCTCAGGCCTGTAGTGCAAGTGCCATCTCCAATTTAACAGATAATTATGGTGCCGTCTAGAGCTGGTACTACCCTGCCTGGCCTTCAAGTTCCTTCTCACTTGCGGATCTTATAGAATTTGCCCTTTGAATGGGGTCTGCCACAACTACGGCATCTTAATGCAGGAGCTGCTGCATCTGATCACTTATTCCTTTATGCATGAATTTGGGGGCTTCAATTTCAAAGCCCGGAGCTCCATTTTGCATTCACAATCTATCTTCGCAGTCCAAATCCAGTTTAAAGTACCTGACTGCAGGTGCCCAAAAACAAGTGAAAATGTATAGCTGTCTCCAAACCTGGTTCCTACTGATAGCTGACTACAGCCGAGCTCGCTGTGCCTGCCCCTTTTGTACCCAGATACTGTTAGGACCTACCTGCTTCCCCGCACGCTAATAAGGCTTTGTGCTGAAACACATGGGCCCTGTGAGGAAATAAAAGCAAGGTTATGGGATTTTCCTTGGATTTGACAAATATAGGTGGAATGCAACAAGAACAAATCAAATCCTGGCCCCTTTTCTCCCCTCACTTTCTCTGCCTGTTGATGAGAGCATCCTCAGCATCTGCAGAGATTGGTAAAAGCTTGCCTGTCAGCAGGACCAGTTGTGTCCTACGCTAGCCCAGGGTGCAGGGTAGGCTACATGCCCAAGCATCCACCCAGCTCCTTAGGCAAGTCTGGTGTCCTGCAATGGGTGGGAAAACAAATCTGTAACTCAAAAGACCCAAGCTAGCTAGGGGACAACCCACTTCTAAGCCACAGACTTATGCTGCTGCAAAGACCACAGGAACTTCAAATTTGGTGTAAGCAGTTTCCGCATCTCTCATTACTGAGTCGGGGTCGATTTCATCAAGCAGTTTTTCAAAAACCAGAAGCCAACAGTCCATGGAAACTCTTGAAAGGGTTCACAAAAAGCCATCACTGGAAAAACACAAACGCTTCTTCCAGGTTGTTCCCTTATGTTTTTACCACACCTTATTCAACAGGTACACAGCAAGCAAAGAACCAGAGACCAGAAAACTTGTACCGTGAGTGGACTGAGCTGGGGAGAACATCTGCTTCCAATTTTTCAGTTAAACAAAACTGTGACTTTTAATTTAATAAAAACCTTCTGCATACAACCACAGATAAAATCATTCAAGCTTGGCTGAGTTTAAAACCAGAACCTGGCACCTCTTCAGAAGCACGTTAGAGAGAAGAATTTTGACACACGCAGTTTCTGGGACTCTACTGCTGAGAGCA
>NW_009598735.1:70170-73428 GCF_000690535.1 Cariama cristata
CATAGGGCCCAGGCTCCAGAAGCAAAGCACACAGAGGTCATGGGCAATGTTTACACTAATAGCAATATTGTTTGTGTGTGGGCTTTAAAAACTATGCATGCCACTAAAAGTAGCCGTTTTGAATCCAGGTACCATCAGCCATGCAGGTGACCTAGACTTTATACAGTCAACCTGAGGGAACGTGAAGGAGTTCAGCCCAGGGTGCAGCCTGGTCCTGTGCCCTCTCCCCATGCTATCATCTCCTGCTCTCCTAGAACAAGCCTAGGGGACACAGCTGGGCAGAGCATATGGGCATTGCATTGCTCCACAGCATAAAATAAACACAGTGGAAGAAAAAGATCCAGCACTGCAGACTTATTGAATTAAACATTATTGTGGCTAACACAATCAATACAGCATTGATTGCATTATCCATATTAATATTTAATTCAATTAAAAGGCTTCCCTTTTTTTTTTAAATAGTCCTTCAGATCTTTCATGCTGCAGAAAAAAAAAGTTAAATTTTGCTAGACACCATGAATTCCAGCTGGACCCAAACTATAGCTGATCTAGGTTTCCCCTGGCACCAGCTGTTCAAAGCTGACCCTTCCAGCAGAGCAGGAGAGCGCCATTTCCCTGGTCAGGCTGCCACTACCACCCAGTACAAACCCCGCAGAGAGGCTGTGAGCCCCTCAGGGGAACATGGAGTGCATGAATGTGTACGGCAATCAGAAAACCTCATTTGGGAGGCCTTGGTATTGCAACTGAGCCCCAGCTGATCACTGCCAAGAGGCAGCCTCACACCTGCTCTCCCCACCAAATACTTTTTTAACTCCTCTGAGAATTAGTAGTTAGCTAAACTAGCAGGAAACTAACCTAGCCCCACACTAGCTGAAGAAATAAATACATTTTTATCAGTTCAGCAAGCTGAGCAAGCCAGCCAGCTAAGCTGTTGCTTCACATCCCATTTTTTAAATAGATATTCTAATGCCATTCTTGCTGTGTATCTGTTTAGCTTATGGGCTTGTGAAAGCTTATGGGCTAGCTCGTTCTTGTGCAGCCCTCATCGTAGCACAGCACTGCTCTTCTGCACGCCCACTGTAACTGAATAGACAGAGCCCCAAAGCAACCTCAGACCTGAGAAAGGGCTGCTGGTTTACAGCTGGGCCCATCAGGGAAGAAACCCCTCTGCTTCTTAAACACCCTTGGACATCCAGGCCAGATATTGTAAGGCTGCTAAGCGTGGCACTGCATGGTTAACTTCTCCCAGCTGCGGTGCACAACGCTTCCAAAAGCCACTGGAGCACGACACTGCAACCCCTGCTGCATAACAAAACCGTGGGTACCAGCCATCCCGTTGCCTGTTGCTGCCTCAGCATCTCCACTCCATGAATGACACCAGTGTCTCAAACACGCAGCGGGAGCCGACGGCTCTCTGCTACTTCATCAGACAAGACCCCCTGCCAGGATTTAAATTGAAGCACAGAAAATGTGTCTTCTCCATAGGGAAAAAAAAAAAAAAAAAAAGGTGGGAACCTTCCTTCCCTTCCCCCATCTGATGACATACAAAATGTTCTCTGCTTTTAAGGGCAATTTAACACTAGTTAAACTACCATTAATTTAAATCAAACAAGTCTGAAAAGATAGAACATGCTGCACTGCTATTAAAAACAGCTGAATCTTCATTTGTTCCATCCAAGACACTACTGCCCATTCCCTAGCCAATACTATCTGGCTGTTCAAAGTCCTTTTTATGTAGTTTTTAAGATGATATTTAAGCCTACTTTGTTGGCTTTTGCAACACACTGTGGTCTGCTTTGGTATCAGAGAGAAAGATTCAAACCTTTCCATCAAAATGCTTTTTCTTGGAAAGTATGGGAGAAAGAAAAAGGACATAAGACGAAACTGATCAATACCAATTAATCCGACATCAAATTCACCCCATTTCCAAGAGCAAAAAATGGTGATCCTCCAGCACTGAAGTACAAAATTGCTTAAGGAGGAAAAAAGAAAAGCTTTGCTCTACCACGTTTCAGAGATCTGTCCTCAACAAGACCCCAAGACACTGCTACCCAGACTTCGCTGGCAGTTCAGCCCATCCACAAGGCAACCAGCTTCAATTCCCTGCTGAGAATTATTCCCTTTCTTGAAGTATTTTTCTTCAGTTGCTCTCACTCCTTCTGCGAGCCTTGCCCAGGCTGATGATGGCTAACTTTGTGTTGGGTCCCGCACAGCTAGTCAGGTCTAACCTCAGCTCAGATGCTTGTGATAAAGCAGAAGAAAGAGGCTTTAGTTCAAGCCTAAGGAAGGCTGTGTAGAAGCCAGTTGGGTGAAGCACAAGTCTTAGAGTCACAAGTCTTCGGACCCTCCCGTGCTTGTTATTCATTCGAAAGAGGACTGTGAGGCGACAGACCCTCAGCACCTCGCAGGCAAGCCAATTCTAATGGGAGAACAAAAGCAGCTACAGCTATTTGGTACTACTTGTTTGCCTGTTGTTTCCCTGAAACACTTGCAGAAAAAAATGCAACATCCAGCTCTCCTGCATTGCTCTGATAAGCTCTTTTTATGGGCTACTCGCTTCTACCTCAGAAAAGTCACTTCTGAGTATCTCAAATAACAAATGAATCCGCAAGTGTTCAGCAACAGAGAACAGATCTTATTTTATAGCTGGAGGAACAAAGTCCAAAGAGAACTATTGATATTTTAGGGGTAAGAGAAACTTACATGATCTTTGAAAATGGTTAACCAAATAGAGGTAGAAACAGCCAAAAGCATGAGCTATTCTATGACTATATTCCCTGGGATCTATCCCAGACACCGAGGCAAGGAAGCAACCTCCATACATACTCTCGAGTATCCTTCGCTTCAATACACACACAAACCCGAAAACCTCACACAAAACAACAATGAAAAAGAAAAGCAAGCAAACCAACTGGCCAGGCTTCATATATTCTCCCTTCAAACACAGGCCATAGCCATTCAAAAAGATTATACAGTATTCATTGAAAATATTATCTTCTATTAACGATGTTAAATTGATGTCAGATATTGCTGCTGAAGGTGTTATCAGGTGTCCCAGATGAACCAATTCATAATAAGATAAACACATAAATTTCAAGAGAAGCTGCCTGAAAATCATTAGCCTGAGATTCACAGCATTTTTGAGGTATAGATACAAAATTAATAAACACATCTATAATCCAAAATACAAGCCTTGGACTTTTACCTCTTCAAATGCCCCAATCATCAATGCATGTTAACTATATGCACTTCAGCAGG
>NW_009598735.1:73459-108738 GCF_000690535.1 Cariama cristata
GAATACCAATATAAATTCATATTATAGATAAGGTTCTTTACTAACCTTTAACAGATTTTCTTTGATGAACTCATCTGCTCCCTGCTTCAGACTATGCCAAAACATAGAGCACCCAACACAGGTTATGGCTGCCATAGGTCTACTCACGCTGCTCGAAATAACCTCTTCTGTTTTGAGCCTGCCTCCTACAAGCTTCCTTTAATGCACCCTTGGTTTTGGACTAGAAGAGACAGTGAGAAATGATCCCTCCACACCCTTTACCACATGCCTCATGATTTTATAACCTTGCTTTCATGAGCCAAAATCCATCCAATAGATTAAGGACTTGATTTATCCTTACTACAAGACTTTTTTTTTTTTTTAAGGCATGTTTTATCAAGTGTTATCCCTCAGCTTTTAATGATTAGCAAGAGTAAATTAAGCAGGGTCTGTCACTGACCTCTAGCTTTTGTGTACTTGCCCGTTGCTTCAGTAGTGTTCGGCACCTGCTGCAATTCTGGCACCAAAGTCAACATGCTGCAGTTCTGTGAGGCTCCGTAAGTGCGTAAGTATACATAAGCTGATCACACTCAAACTCTGAATTCCTGAAGAGACCTAAAGGAGACGGGCCAGAGTTAACCTTGAGTACACTTCAATGAGAAGGGTAAGGACCACTCCTCAGTATGATACGGAGCTATTCTTAATGTGATTTGACAGTAACTCTGCTTGAAAACATGATTTGATTCAAAGGAACAAGGAAGAGTTCAGTGTGGCTTTAAAAAAAAAATTTGATGGCAATTTTCTAACAGAGTTTCTTTTCAGCTGCCAAGGAATAATGGCCTTAAAATCTGTAAATCTGCTGCCTCTACTTTAGGACATAGAAAGGGATTACTGATGGGCCAAATTTCTTCCTGGTACACAGCAGAAAAGCTCCATTCTTAAGAATTTTGCAGAGATTCACTGCTACTTTTGCAAAGAATACTGCATTAGGCATATTGATGTGCTATGAAATGCCAAGTTAAAGTGTGCTACAATTGTTAAAACAAATGACCAATCCCACGCAGTATCGACTCAGTACCTTATTTGCTGCCAGTGTTTATCTGCACAAAAAGCCAACACACATTAATGCCATGGGTTGTTCCATTTATTAATGAGACTTGCATTTTCGCGCTCTCGCACAGACGTGCAAGTACTCGAGAATTGCATTTAGTGAAGAGCAATGATTCAGTCTAGCATAAGTGATGGATCAAGATACTCCAGCTAGTGAAGCCTAGTAGATGCTACTGAAAACTACACCTGTTTTACCTGAAGCGTACAGTTTTAAGAGTACTATAGAGCATACCGAAAATTGGCACAGGATCTCCAATGGCAATGGTTGCAGAAAACAACTCTCTTATCTGCTGCAACAGCAGCTCTTCAGCGTATGCTATCTTCACAGCTGTATCAAGCTCACAGAAAAGCACTCATTTCCATCTACCTGTTGAGATACATATGGACTATGTACTTACTCTGCAGCGAAGCTCATGCAGTAAGATACTCCAAACTTACTGGCATCAAAAGTTTTATTG
This sequence comes from Cariama cristata, assembly GCF_000690535.1. Lineage (NCBI taxonomy): Eukaryota > Metazoa > Chordata > Aves > Cariamiformes > Cariamidae > Cariama > Cariama cristata. The sequence continues at coordinate 75,007 of NW_009598735.1, forward strand.
TTACAAGCAATACAAAAGCAAACACAACAAACTTTGTTTTATCCCACAACCATCGTTCTCATTGTGTATTATTAAGAGACACCATTTTAAAATTATGAATTCACAAACCAAGGCAGCATGAAAGATGCAAGACATTACAAAAGAGCACAGAGTGAGGAAGATTCTGACAATAACTTATGATCAATTATGAGAAATACTGTAACAAATATGAAAGAATCAAAATATTGCTTCAGTGTAGCCAGTTAAGTACAATTGTGCAAAGGGAGGCATAATTCTTTTGTGATCATTAAATTTTTTTTCATTAAAGTAACCATGATAGCAACCATCCATACTTACAGAAATTCACTTGATTATCATGATTCAGTAAGGATCCTGACACTTAAAAACCTTCAGAAAATAGAATTAAATTAGAATTACACATATACAAGTGTGAAAGAGGACAGAAGCGCATAAAGCGTTACTCTTACTACAAATAAGGAATTTCAGACCAAGATTTTTAAAGATAGTGTTTTCAAAATTGTCTGCTTTCAAATGAATTCAGGTCATTAGTTCAACTCTAACTTCTACAAGGCTTATGCCCTGCAAAGAATTTCCTGCAAAATTCAGTTGTAAGAAGTTATAAGAAACATCACGTGTCATCTGACAGAAGAGATGTCTACACAGGCAAATTACTATGTTCAAATGCATAGAGTCCTTTTTTTAAAAAATACAATTTCTGGCCCAGCTGGAAAATCAACAGATGCAGTAGATCCTTGTCAATGGATATTAAAGACAAAATAAATGGGGTCACGCTCTATCACCTACAAAGGGCTGGTTTAAATCAGGAATGCAAAAGGTTTCATTTTGCAAAATCTTAGTTAGAAAATGTCAGTGATTATTACAGTTAAGTTAAATGCAAAAATAAAGTATACTAAATAACCCAAGGCAATTTTTCAATGCAGGATATTTATCTCTCTCCTCCATTGTAAGTTCATTTATTCCAGCGTATCAGTGATTTTCGCAACTCATTGAAATGATCAAAGCTCTCCCGTATTCCTAAGTGCAAAACATAAATCATAGCTTCAGACCAGTGTTTACCAGAGTGTTCCAACTGCTCAAGATTCACCACGTTTTAAAACCTTGCTCGTGAGGCATTGATATTCACTTTACAGGCAGGAGCTGAAATGACATCACACAGTCTATAAGCCAGCTGGAGGGGGCCATCCAGACTTTGCCCTGACGAATTTTCTCCGGCTTGAATTTAGAAGACACATCATAGATTACATACTGAGTGCAAAATCTCTGGTCAGAAGTAGATTCTGCATGGTATGCCACCGTGTTGACTGTCTGCGTCACATCACTGTCTGGTTTTGGCTGCCTAACCAGAATTTGTCCTCCTGCTGCTTTGACCAGCTCCACAAGATCACTTTTCTGGTGATGGCTGAAAGATCCCAAAAAATAGAAGTAGCATCCATCAAACAACTTAGGCAGCTAAGTGGAAGGAAAAAAAAAACAAAACAAAACCTGTATAAGTATAGGACTTCAACTGAACATGCACGAAAAAAGTAGAAAGGAACAATCACTGCCTACAAAAAAAATACAATTTAAAATAACCAACACTGGAAGTATGCAATCAAGAAAAAGCTTGCTTCAGTGGTACTGTATGAGTATAGGACTTCAACTGAACATGCACAAAAAAAGTAGAAAGGAACAATCAGTGCCTACAAAAAAATACAATTTAAAATAACCAACACGAAGTATGCAATCAAGAAAAAGCTTGCTTCAGTGGTAAATTCTTGCTTATGTTTAAATATTTTCCAGGACAACAGGGTTTGAACTATGAGCTAGGAATATTTACAGCTACTGTTACAATACATTTAATGAACTTCTCCAGTGTAATCCTGAAAGTAACCAGAAATTCACCCAGTTAAATATAAAAGTGGCCCTATATGGAAACAAGAAATAATAAAAACATTTTTGTTTCTACTTTCAGATAATTCCAACTGGGTTCTAAAGCTGAAGAAAGAAGGCCAAAGCAGCATCACTTCCTGTCCCATACAGCTTCTTCCATGAATGTAAGGCAGCATTCCCTCTGACAAGGTTATAGCAACATACCCACTAATAGAGAAAAATGACAGCTTTATGTGCATCCGCAGTTCTTTCAATCACCTTGCACATAACCAAATTTCTGTACAAGACCACATTAAAATTTTACATCTACTGCATCTGCACATGTGGCAAAGGGCAAAATTGCATGAACCAAAGGTCATTAAGACAATCTGTCTCAAGCAATAAAACCCACCAGCTGTTCTCTGTTGAGCCGGCCTCTTTGTGGGCCACCTTGGATTTCATATTTCTCTTCTTGTTCTCGAACTCTGGTTTGGAGACAGGCTCGTACCCCTACAAAAACCGCAATAAGGCAGGCAAAGATTAGAGACCCCATGTTTTAACAGAGGCTTGCATGTCATTTTAGGGACTAAAGAGTTGCACTAAAGGATCACTCACAATGCAAAACATGGCATCCACACAGCATCAAAGCTTGTGTGCTTTAGCAATTTGCTCTTAAACCTGAAAAAAATTTACAACAGTAGTTGAAGATGCAAGTCAGATGGAGAGAAGTAATATCACACTAAAATCAGTGCTGTAAACGCTAGGAATTATTAGCTTTTCCTCTTACCCAGTAAAGGTCAACCACTTAATGTCAAATGTCAAATTGCTGATCATTTGGAAGCTTAAAGCCAGCATGTAGAACCAACTCCGCAGTTACGAAATGGAAGCAATTGCCTGATAAAGAACAATTACAAAGGAAGCACAAAGCTGTTTCTGAACAGCTATGGCCTCAAATAACAAATCAGATGGGATTTCAGTCTCCAAGATCAGCACAAACTGGAGATTTATGCTAGGGTTTAACAGTGGCATTCATTTTTGTTACCACTGCTGCATAATGAGATTGTCTTTTAGAGTCAACGTGTTTTTACCTTGTTTTAAGGCTAGTTATTTTTTCCAATACAGAATCCGCTGATGCTAATGTATCGCTAACATCAGTTAAACGTACTACCTGACCTCACTTTGGAAAGAGAAATTGCTGTGGTCACCCATTCAAAAATGGAACATTTTGCCTGCACGTACATTGCACTCATTAATAAAAGTTACCCAAGAAAGAAAGTTTGAAAAGCTGATTTTCAAAACTGTTCCATAAGGGTTTACAATGTTGTCAAGGTTGTGACTTTTAAGTAGTACCTCACTCCTTGCACAGCATTTCTTATTCAGGCAACTTACTTCCACTGTGCAAATATGAAACTCACAATATCTAAAAAACCACAAACTGAACAAAATCAGAACTAAAATGTGAGGGTTTGATCCTAAAAAGGAAGAAAGCCCAAGACTAAGAAGAGAAGTATCACTGACAAAGGTACTCGGATACCATGGCAATAAGTAGCCCACAGATAGGGATGGCTAATCTAGAGAGATCTTGAAAGCCAACTGTTAGTAATTTACTATCAGTTCACACAAACTCACAAAACGCAATGGGAATTCACATTTTAGTTATTAGAAGTCCTCCAATGTACTTACATCAAAAAAAGATAAAACTGTACAGAAGACCACAACTGGCTAAATACTATGGCAAATATCTCCCGCCACGTACAAATATCAGATTGATTATTTGCACTTGTTCATTCCTTCAAGGAAAACTAACACGAACTAGAAGGGCAACCTAGTCATGTATTTTCTGGAAATGCAATTTACATATTCATTATCGATAACAGCAATGAATACTGATAACTTATTTTCAAAGTACTCATAACTCAAAAATAAATCTAAAAGTTACTTCAATTTTTTTTATCCTCACAACTCAGCAAGACTTCCTGTGTCAATCTGCCTCTAATTTACACAGCTGTTCTTTCCTTCCAAGAAAATACAGGTGTTAATGGGTGCCACTTACAATAAAGGAAAAACCGTCTCATCTAGTCTTAAGAACAGAACTGTCCATTCATTAAGAGCATGTTTTATTTCAATCTACCATCAAAAGCTCAATTTCAAGGACTTTGACTACAGATCTGAGGGTTTTATATGAGTACATCACAAATTGAGCATCCAGTGCCAGCATCAGTAAATGAAGCAAATGTGGTATGAAAGTAACAAAAGGTTGAATGAATACAAAAGACTACCATGTTTTGTACTGCTACTTGCCTGAAAAAAAAAAATTAAGTCATGAGAGTGAGTAATGTTAGCAGAACGTCTGTGTTAGAAAATGCAAAATAGGGTTATGTCTGTTTTGCATACATGGCTGTCCGTTTCACACTGCCAGGTCCTCCAAGGAATCTGTATGCCTCAAAGTTCCTTGTCACACGTAATGGACAATCCTCCAAGAGAGCCCATCTACATATGTCCTCTTTTCATTATATCTATAGAACCACAAGATAAACATGTGTTTCCTTGAAAAACTGGAAATATGCAAACAGACCGTTTATCTAGCCACTGTCTGAATGATCTGCATTCTCATTAATTTTAACTTTCCTTAACCAGCTAGAATCAAAACAAATCTGTACCTTAACAGATTTGTGGCACAAAAACTACATATTCCAGACAGGATTAAAGTGCCATGAGCATAAGTTCTTAGTGCCCAGGTGTTTTCCTTTAACATAAATATGTCAAGAGGCAACACTGTTAGGCCTACACACATACACCCCCACACATACTTTGTGGAGCAACAAGATCCTATGTTTTTTAGTGATGGAAAAATAGTACATTTTCAATTCCCAAACATCTTTTTCATGCAAGATGTAGAAGCAGAACTTGCTCTGATTCATGGGTCTTGTCATATTTGATAGATAAGAACAAATGCTTTCTGGAACCATTGTGCTCAGGGACATTTCAAGCAGTCTCATCTAACACACTGTCTACGTGCAGGTAGCAAAAGAGGAAAGTAAGTCATTGGAACCCTCAAGTTCAGAAGAGGTGGTGTTTCAGGCTTCAGCATACTTCAAGGCAATCTCACCATCAACAGCACAACTAATCCGTAGTAAGAGTATCACTTGGAAAGAGCCAAGACAACACAGACAGGGTAATAGCGAAAGGACAGCCTTAGGCACAAGGAAATGAGGCAAACGGTTTGTCATGTGTCATCAGAATCATGGTCTAGCTATACATTCAGAAAACTGATGCAGTTAGCAATCGATGTTAGAGGAACATGCTTACAACCCTAAGGTGAACAGTCAAGGAATCTCTATCCATGGAAGGCTTCCTAACTAGAAAAAGGAAGCTAAAATAATTTGAGTGAGAGACCAGTATGCCCTTTAACTGCAGACTTTGTTCAGACTGATTTCTTCCCGAGTTGCTCATTTCTCTTCAGTGACTCCTGCATACTAGAAAGAGATTTCATATTAAAGAATTAAAAGATTCACATACTGTGTTAAAAAAAAAGAAATCAGGGAAACAAAAAAGGGAAATATCCCCAGGTTGTCATATTTGAGAGGAAGTGACAGAGGACTCAAGCTGTGTTTCTACCTAATTCAGTACACATTTGTCTAAACAACAGGTTTTTATTTACCTATTCTTCTTCCCCCTCTCCACACAAAACTAAGTGCCAAGTCACTTGCTTCTAGATCACTAATTTTGCATTATCATTTTCTGATGCAGTGACTCCAACTGGATGCAATAGTCTAAGCGAGGTTCTCCAAGACAAGATAATCAGCTTTGGTTACATTATGGTGTCATTTGGAAGCACCAGGCACGTAAAAGCTTTATCATTCTTCTAAGAGATGGTACAACCACCACAACATGACCTTGTGCTAAAAAAAAGAGTCCACCTCAATTTCACACTTGGGAGTAGGGATACAACAGAAGATTAGAGCATCCTGTACGTAGGCCCTTCCAGCTTTTTTTTTTTTGCCTTTTTTTTTTTTTAAAAGCTAGGGATTTTATTTTCTGTGAAAACTGAGAGCTAAACTGAGTCCATTCAGTAAAGCCCAGGTCTTTTTCTTGAGTAGGCATTATTAATTTTAAAGCTGCTAACGTGTATAAGTGGATGGATAACATGACAGTTCCCTTTTAATAGTCTCTCCATCCGACTAAGTGTCATCCTGATTAAGAGGACATATAAAAGGAAATAAAATTCTATACCGTACCCAAAGGTATATCACTCTGCTACTTTTACAGGGGCGTTTCCAGAAGCTCTGTTGACCTTACAGCACTTACTATTTAAGCCAGAGGTATAGCGCCTTTTGACTTCAAACAGGAGCCATGTTAAATTGATTCCCACCAGAACTCCTGAGATTAGACTCTCATTTGTTCAGCACTGTACTGAAAATCCACCAGTGAGAACTTGATGCCAAGACACTGGTCAAATGAATGGACTGAAAAAAAGAATTGCTATTATCCTAATTAAAAAGTGATCAATACTATGCCACCTCCCTTCTGAAACGGAGATGGACATCTTAACTACTCAGACAAAAAAAATTCAGAACAGGACTGAATCTCAGAAGGACAAGGACATCCTTAAAGAAGCTCTCTAAAAATGGAGGGGAAAGTAAACTCACATTTGAGAGGACACCTGTAATTTTAGGACAGGGTAGAGATCAGGGTTACATTGTTTTCCTTCCCACATTCGCAGTCTGTGCATTCTTTACAGGCAAGCCTGACTATAACAGAACAGACTAGATTTGTAAAATAAGGCCATTCAACTTACTCAGGATCTCAGACAATCTTGATTTATTCCTTGATATTATTGCCAATAAAAGCTGTGGACCTTCTAGGTTTGAGGTTGATCAAGTTTAGGGAAGAGAACATGTTAAATTAATAAAGAAAAGAGGGCGATTATTGCAACTACGCTTTAATGGGTCTCCAGTTTAATCACAGTAGTTGGATCAATTACCCACAAAAGGTTAAGACTTGTACCAAGGCAAGTGGCATTTTTCCATTTCACATGGACCAGAGTGTTTTGCAATGCCCAATTCGAGTGTGCACACAGTCACTGATAAAGCTGGCCTGACAGAAGACTATTACCGGGGCAAGACCGCACGTGCAGAGGTCATGCAAGGTTCTTCCCTAGAAATACAGAACATCACAAATTTTAAAGCATCTTAAATAGCTGATTTCACATTTGCAATTTGTAGATATAAACAAGATCATTTGCCCAAATTCTAACAAAAGCCGAGCCTGCATTAAAGTCCCTAGAAAATATAGCATAAAAAGGTTTTAGCTTAATACAACCACATTTTAGCTTGATGCCACTACATTTGGCAAGGAGAATTACTGCTCATTTTTTTTCCCTCATTAGCAAGATCAGTAAAGCATCACTACTTACACTGATCCTTATTACTTCACTGAACAGCTGCCCCTATCTTCTCACCTTCCAGTATATAAAGAGCAAGCAGGTTAAAAGGGTGCCCGCTAACGGTATCGTTAATTGACCTTTGATCCGACTGTAGCTACTAGTACTGGAAATAAAGAAATCATTATTTGCAAAATTTAAGATCAGAGCCCTTATGCATGTAAGTCTTATTGGTTTATAATGAAACTAACTGTATCAGCAAAAACAACTCAAACAGGATGAAGTACAAAAAGAAGTGGTTGCCAAGAACAAGTTGTAATCACCCACAGATACCCAGGGGTAGCTCTCAGTAACTCAATTAGCCTTAGTGGAGTTTTGTTGGATTTGCATTAATAAAGCAAAGAGCAGGGGTTAGTCTCAAAAATATCTCAGAACAGCTAAAAGTAATTTAGAAATACACGATAGCAACAAAGAAGATAAAATACTACACATCCAAGAGCTAGTAGAGATTGCAACAAACTTCCTCAGCTCAGCCTGCACTGGGTTTTAAGACTTACGTGCAGATTGGGTAAAGCTTGATGGGATTATTTTCCTAGAAAAGGAAAAAATCTGGACTGAGAGAAAGCCTTAGGAGAATTTGGCACAGCTAGCTTCCATTTGCTTTCATCAACAGCATTACTTGTCTCTGCTACAGCACAGAAAAGAATTTTTATACTGTCTCTTACTTGCTTATGAATTTAACTTTAGAATCTCAGATTTTCATGGAGTGAGGTAGAGATCTCACTCGGTGAAATAAGAGCAGTCCGTTTTTCCAACACATGGAAATGACAGAAGAGACTATGCAGAGACTAAAAGGAATCTGCTTAAGAATGGCAGTTAACAAGTTAATCCAGGTGATATTTATTAAACATGACGGAGCAGATGCTTAGGAAGTCCTTAAACATCAATTCCCAGGAGCTAGGAGCATGTAATATGAAAATCATTACTTCACTTAAGCCCCCAAGGGTCCCATCTTCTTTAAGAAACCACTATTTGCCATAGCTGTTTTCTAGACTGACCAAAGTGACTGGAGGCAGCCATTCCTAAGGTGCAGAGGCCAGGTTCAATTCCACTGGGAGTGCTCATCCTCCGGATCCCGTCACATGCTTTTAAATGAATGAGGTAATATTTCCCAACCTTTTCCTTACAATAGGCTTCCTTAATGAAATTTTGTTTTTTCAACCAAAAGTGAATTCGAGCAAAAGGACTCTCCAAATATGAAAAACTAAGTATCTGGATGACACAGAGCAGAGGGAGCAGTAGAAAGATGATATCCTTTTCCTCTAGACCTTATTTCAAACCAGCCCACCTCCTAGCTCTGCAGACAAAGCCAAACACCACATTTAAGATATTCTCACTCCCTTTTTCTCCTCAGCAAGCCCCAGCAGTCTCACAGTCTAAATTCATGCCGACTTTGAAGGAAAACTGCTTCCCTCCTCCTTTCCAGAAGGTGCAGACACTGTGGGAGTGCAGAAGTTCAGCCCCTGTTGATGTGAAACATTCCCCTCAGCTGTACACCCAACAACTAGAACATGCATATGCACATTAGATATTTCTACCACCTCCAACAGAGCTGTGAGTCCTTTTGTAGGGGGTGGGGGCTGAAGTAAGTCTCCAGCTGCAAAACAAGCATGAAACTCCAGTGATCAAAAGTTTCGCGCTGTTTTAAGGAGGGAGGGCTTTGCTGAGTATCAGCCTGTTATCTAAAAGATGTTTATGCATGGAAGAGAGACAGTCCAGCCTGAGCAGCAGTCAGCTCAAGCAGCTTCGCGCTTCTCTTGTCTAATGGCCCAAACAAGGATGGGCATATTGCTCCAAGAAATTCAGAAAGATGTTTTCGCCTTGAAATGTCAGTCATGCAATCCCCTAGCTCTTCCAGTCAACTCCCAGTTGTCCTGAGGCTTTACAGGAAAAGCAGGGTATATTTTTTTTTTTTGCATTCTTTTAAATGATCAGAGCTGAATCATTGCTGCTGCTCCAGGTAAGCAAAACAGATGAAGGAATACGCAATCAGATGCTTAGAATTCTGCCAGATACTTCGCTGCAAAGACTGAGACAAGCTCATTTCAATGCATATCGTTACCGATATCATTTTTCATTCCCTGCTTTAACAGATGACAATCAGTTTAAGAAAAAACAAGCTGAAAAGCTATTAAAGACTTCTCTGCTGGGTTTAATTACACTATTCTATGCTCTACAAAAAGCCTACTTGCAGAAGGATAATGATATGCTACTTTGTGCCCTATTACCATCCCAGAAATAATGAAGGCAATAAAATAATGAAACCAATGAAAGATATGGCCAAGGGCAAGGAGCACAGTGACAACAGTGTCTCAACTGAATTCTATGCTGCTCTGAAAGCGGACATATTGCTGACAGTGTATTATATACAGAAAATAAGGAACTGCAACCGATGATGTTCACAGAAGAAAAATTTCACCTTTAGTGTTGCTCAGTGGTAACATCCTTTCATCCTAATCTTCTACCTGAAGACAAAAGGGAACCACAAAACTGAAGATGTATATTTAAATCTTGAATCTAATATTTGAAGGCCCTACATTTAGCTGAAACTCTGCTGGAAATTTCCACGTTACCTCTCTACTGATACTAATGGGTGCTGTATCTACGCGTATAGACACATGTAAACAGAAGCACCATAGAATTAGACAAGAGAAGGAAATTGCTTTTTATTAGAGAAACACAACTTGAAAGCCTGCTATAATGGAAGAGTTAACATAAGAAACACGCTCTGAAATGAAATACTGCTTTTTGCAAGCATGCGAAGTTTTTTTAAGGAGTGGTATTATTATGTGCAGGCTATAAATATAACTTCAGAAATAACAGTCAAATGCAGCTTACCTTGTAGTCAAAAAATTCAAATACTCACTTATGCATAGTCAGCATTTCATTAAGTGCTACATTGAGCTTTGTTTTTTCAAATATTTCAGTGAAGTTTTTGAACATGAATTTACTTTAAGTGAACAGTTTCGAACACTGAACTATAAGCAACTCCTTCAATTTATTTGCAATGGCTTTGACAGAAGCAAGCCAGAATATGCACATAACTTTTGGGAGTTTATTTGCATCACATTTAAGGAAACGTAACCAAACAGAAGTCAAAAAGCCACGATAAATAAAGAGAGAAATTACAGAAAAGAGAAACAAAGGCCTCTTTTTCCTAGACAAATGTTCCATCAGCAGGAGTCCCATTATTTGTTATAACAATCTTTAACTTGTAATGACTCTGAAGAAGACTAGTAACAGACTGGTGGGAACAGATGGAGTGGTGCTGTTAATTATAGGCACTTAGCTGCATCAGACCCCATGAGTTATATTACTAACATTTCCCACTAGGGAGGAGAATCACTTGCTTTTAAGTAGTATGTTGCTTACTAAGCTGGGAGCATTAGCAGTCAGGATTGTACTAATCAGTAGTAACAACACAAAATAAAACTCAGCTGCAAACACAAAAAAAAAAGAAAATGTTCCACAAATAGCCCCCACACTATTTTATTTATTTTTTTCTTTTCCAATCACTTCTAAATATAAAAGTTCTTCCACAGAGATTTAAGCTCAGGTCTCATTAATTAAATCTCCCTAGCACTAAGCTGGAGTTTTCTAAGCATCTGACTAGCAAGAAGATAAAATGAAATAAAGGAAAACCACCCTAGCACATATGATAGAAAGTATGCAGACTTCCTGAACTGAGTGAAGCCAAGAACCTGCAAAGCGATTCACCACAGAAACAGATTATTCAGTCTTAGTTAAACAGGATAGTGTTCCAGAGCACCTGAACACACCCTTTCCAATCACACAACCCAAACATCACTTCTGGGCTTCTGAGTTTCCTGCTGCATCCTTACCTCCAAACAAGAAACCATCTCCCTTCTGCTTATCAACAAAGTGTCTGGAGGTTATTGAATCCATCTGCTTGCTTAAGCATAAAGAGTATTTCTCCATGTTACATATTCAACAAGAAGCTACTCTTATTTGTAAGAAATACAGTACAAAGACAACACAATGTCTTCCTTTTGCAAATGCTTATAAGGCCACAAACAGAAGCCACTGTAGGTGTTGCAGAAAGCATTTCTGAGGGGACAATTATTCAACAGATCCTTAAAAAAAGCACAGAACAAATCCACTGACTATCTGGAAGCCAAATGAACACTCCGGGGAAAAAAAAAAAAGAAAAGTCCAATGTTCAAAGAGTCTGACAATGTGCTTTATTTGAAAAACTAGTATGCAGCTTTTGAAGGTTTAAACAGTGCCTTCATAAACATTAGTGAGTGGAAAATTTAGGCCATTAAAGAATCCTTGTATTCTGACGTCTAGTCACACAGTAGAAAACTGGAATGAAATGTCTGTGAGTTTTCCATGGATAATTAACTCTTTTGGAGTGTACTTACTAGCCAAAAGGACTTAGCCATAAAGGTCAAGGGGAAAAAGATGGCTTTTACAACTACCGTGAAAACAGATACTAAGAAAAAAGCAGAATTTGGGGTGTAAGTCCACAGAACAGCTGTATAAAAAAGCATACACCGTATAAGAACTAATTACAGTTTGCATGAAAGATGACATCAAAACTACTTGCATGCTAAGGGGACACTATGCACATCATCTTTCCTTGGAGGTTACTATTTTAGTTGAAGAGCACTCCAGTCTGCTGGGCTCACATGTACAGAAATGAGTATCGAAAGTTACGTATACATTTGATCTGCCCGAGCCTGCAATTGCATGAAGCCTGATAATTTTCTCAACAAACAGAGAACTTTAATGGAAAGTACAAACAGGGCTTATGATCAGCTGACAGTCTAACTTTGGTTAGAAGTTGTAACTTTCAACAGATCTCAGCTTACACATAAATAGGCAACACCTTATCTTTCTACAGGCCTTTATCACATACCCCAAGCAAGCAAGCGAAAGTTACCTACCAATTTCAATGGAAGCTGCTTATAAGAAATCCAGGAATTTAATAAATTCCTTCCTCCTCTCCCAGGAAATTTTCCATACTCTTCCAAATCACTATTAATGTAGCAATGAACAAATTCACTCCCCACTGATACCTAGGGTATGACCTACCCAATACATCTAATAATGAAATGCACACATTTGCCAAGGAAGGAGTAGTTGTATTTAATTAAATCTCTTGTCATTCAGGAGATTAAAAAACAAAGCCCTTACACTTTATGTTAAGCTAGTATCGATATTAGGGCAGTTGTTGAAAATTTTCTCTCGAATCCCATCTACAATTTCTGGTTAAAAACCCCCAAGAATCCCATATATTTCATACTTACATTCAAACTTGAGGACCCAACATCCAGTCAGAACAGCCATCATACATTTGACAGTACTTGGCATTGGAACATCAGGGATAACAAGATGAGTTACTAGGAGAAAGATTACATCAATAGAACTAAAAGCACATAAAAATCAGAACTATGCCTGGCTGAAAAAGCACTCAATCACCATTTAAAGAATAAACAGACTATAATAATTTATCAACCACTCTTTCCAGCACAAGTATGCGATTTTTGAGACTAAGATACAAGTAAGTAGAAGCGCCATTAGAAATCTTGTGGGTTTCAACATATATTTGCTGTGAAAAAGGGAAGTCACATTTTTATAGTTCTAAGCCAGCACTTAAATCTTCAGAGGCGGCTCTGGTTTATAGGATAGGTGGTTTTTTTTTTCCAATACTTTTAAAGTTTTATTTAACTCTGACAGGAATCTTACTATGAGACCTCATTGCTTTAACACAAAGCGAACAGAACTCAACTCACAATTCTGGAGTAGTAATCAGGGTGTGAAAGTTCGTAGGGGAAAATTACCTTAGCATTTCTTTCACAAGCAGGAAAAGCACTCCAAAGAAAAACTAATAGGAGGGATTAAGACAACATTCCTCTCCTCAAAAGGGAATGAAAAAACCTCCAAGCCTCATAATTTGGCTCCATCACCTTAACGAAGAACAAAATTTGAAGGACAGTAGCATGTGAGAAGAAATTTGCCAACTTTTACTCGATGACATGCTCTTTCTAAAGGCACCATCTGCCTAAGACTCACTTCTAGGAGATAAAAACCTTACAGGATGTCTCATATGAGCAGAGACCTTAAAGTTGGTAAAAGAAGTGTAAAGAGAAGAGGTCTTTGAGAAGGACTTAGCGATTTCAAATAACAGACAATATACTGTCAAACTGTGGCTCTTCTAGAAGCCTCAGTAACCAGGCCGATTTTATATACATTTATATGCAACCACACACCATCAGGTATTTCAGAAACTGCACTTGCTGGGAATGATAAAAAAACCTGTTGCAGCAAGTATCTTAAGGGATAAAGTGCAGAACTGTAGTTACTTATATTTGGACAGAGACATTTCAACAAGACTACGTACCTGTGCTGTTAAATTCAGTACACCTTCGAGCCTTCAGAAATGTTGCTAGTTTGTTCAGCAATTTCTGTTGTTGCGAACTAAGATGGCTCCCCAGTATAGCAAGAGGTCCATCTCTTGGCTGGCTGGGGCTCAGTGCCTGCATGAACACAAAATCCTACAATAAGCTGAATGTTTAGGAACACAAAGAAAGCTACTAACTTGTTTAGCTCAGTGGGCAGGGTCCATAAATAAATCTCTATATAAACAAACCAGCTCTAGAGGAAAAAAGCTTGACATCAGAGGTACTTCATTTAGCTTATGCAAGGTACCAAAACACCTTGTGCATCATTTTTGCTTCCTTGCCTTTTTTTTTTCCCCCAAAAAAAAGACACTGATGTGCACACATATAGCTGGTTGAACATTGTGTAACCAGCCTGGCTGAATGCAGTGTTGGAGAAAAAAAGTTTCCCAATAAAATAGTAAAGCCTCTTACTTTTAGTGAAGTATCACCAACAGACATGCTACCAATACGTTGAGTAACCTGTATAATTAACACCTGCATTTCATTTTACTAAAAAGTCTCTAAAACATTGCCCTGTAAGTAATGAACGCTTAAGTTTTTTTATGTTGGTACTACTAATGCAAAGTAAGAGGAGCCGTTTGCTCAAGTTTTATGCTGACAAGGATGTGATGTTTCAGCTCCTGGGTCTTCGTAAGTACTCCCAGATTCCACAGTACAGACATATCTTTGACACCCAGTTACCCTAAAGCTTCAGGCGTTGGATCAAGTCACCCGTATGAGCTGGTAACCATCCATTGGCACACACTCATCCCAAAGCAAACGCAAATACCGAGTGTTTTGTTTGCCACAGAAGAGTTGTATCTTACATTTGCTACAGGTGGGAGGCAGAGTCATATCCTTGCTGATTTAGCTGCACAGTTTACTTTTGGCCAATGGATATCTTATTACCTCAATGAAGAGGGACCATACCAGGCTGTACACCCTGGAGCAGACTAGGACCACTCCTATCAGCCAAGTCAGTTTAATCATCATTCATTAGGAAACACAAAGCATTTCATAATGCAGTAACTTGTTAAGTCTGAATAACCTGATTTTGGTCACAAGTCCTGAGAAGTCTTTGCCAAAAAGAGGGGAAAAACAAAAACAAAAACCCCAAAACAATCTTCCAAAAGCTGTTTTCAACTGCTGAGCTGATATCTTCATTGTTGGACAAAGGACGATACTGGAATAGCCTTTTAAAGGCACACAAAAAGCATCTGGAGCAAAGATTGCTGCTGCTTTCAGCCAGTTTGGCAAGTAGAACGAGTTCAAATACGCAGAAAAAACAACAATAGCAAAGTTCAATCAACAATACTTCACGAATAACACAGCATTCATTCTCCTATAATAAAGCCATATTACAAGAAACTGCCTTTGTTTTCCCAGATAAAGCTGTAACACAGAATATCATAGCTTCTAAGCAACCCACATGCATTGTAGAAATATTGCCCAAGTTAGTTTCCCAGTCTATTTTAAATCTCCCTGTAAAGGCAGGTGAGGGACTGTATTCAGGTCTAAGCCTTGAATACCCATAGCATGAACTTACGGTCTTTTAAAAAGCAAAACAAAAGGAAAATAACCACAGACTTACCTCAGAGAGTCGGTTAAATGAAAATGATTCATTCTTCACTGGTAACATTAGCACAGACTTCATCTTTTCACTTTCTGCATAGTCCACAGGCCGCCGACCAAATATATTACTGGCAAAACAAGCACAGATGGGTTTAAGTAAATAAAATGTGACTTGATTCTTAACTAACTGGGCACATTAGCTGGGTAGCTTTCCCTCCTACTTTCTTATTAATATGTAATTTCAGCTAAAACCCACAAAGCTTCAAGTAAGAATTGCATCCAAGACAGATGGATACTGAATTACAAGCTGCTGCATTCAGCTGAGGAGTAAGGGATGTTCAGAGCAGTATGTTCAGTTAAATAAACCACAGACCTTGCTAAACTGCTTCAAGACGCACTTTGATATAATTCACAAGACCCAGAAATTTCAGCTTTAATCTTTCATTGCAGTCATAAAACCAAGAAATGTATTTTTGGCTTACCCATTTGCCATAAAAGGCACGTCAGAAGATTCAAATACTGTGTTAAACACTGAAGCTTGATGTGGTTATGCTTTTATAGGAAAAGCTATCTGCTTCCTACTTGGGAACTGTAGCTCCCTTGCACTTCCAAAATTTGAATATGCATCTCATTTTCCCCCTCAGTCTGCTGTTCCACAGAACACATTACAGCCAATTCATTCAGATTTTAGTTAGTTTGCCAATTTTGTTGAACACTATTCATCCTATGTGGCACCTCACAGTTATTAGATATGCTTCAAGACCCATTTCCTCCCCCATTCTTTTAGCATTACTCAGATATGATTTACTGTAAACACAACATCAAGCATAGCCATGGCTTCTATCTCTTCTTCACACAACTTTGCAGCTGCAGGACAGTAGTGAGTGGAGGAAAGCTTGAAACCGCAGAACAGGTATAATTGCCATTAACAAACATGCTCCTCTGCCAATACTCTTGGAAAATATTCTGCTTGCTTTGCCCTTTGCAAGAATATCGGCTATTCCAGCTGATCCTCTTCTCCCCACCTCATGTAGTTCTGGCTCTCAAAAGGCATAATAAGAGCTCGTTATGAAGGGGAAGCTTGTCACCGAGAACAAAGACCTGACTCAGTATCTGAAATCCAGTAAGCTTACTCATCAAACAATGAAACATTTAAAGAGGCCAGAAAACCACTGCGTCTTCGAAGCTGCTGTCTCTTAGTTAGCCACATGTTCCTGTACACAGTAGGAATCTAGGAAGCCTTATAGGGAATCCCACATAAGGCCATAACCTAGTGCAGCCCAAAGAAAAGCTCAAATCATTAAGTCTTCACCCTGCCTTAACTGGAGGGCTTTGGCCAGTGCAAAGCTGAAAGGTGCATCTGACCTTAGCACCTTTCTAAGCTCCTGGCTGAGCACTGCTCACTAACGTAGCCTCTTGGGAAAACAACAATCCACAAAAATCCCACACAGAAGATTCTGAGATGGTATTTTACAATTGCTAATTTTACAATATTATCAACCCCAAGTTCTTCTGTGTTACTAATGAGCGAAGAGCTAGAATAATACAAATTCTGCAGACTAAAAGATAATTGGTTAAATCTCAGCCCAGTCCTGGGAGTTTCAGCCCATTAAATATTGTCATGCTGTTCCTGCTTTGTCATGCATCATCAGGGTAACTCTTGCCCTCTCTTTAAATAAGGGCCAGAGTCGACTCAAACTGCTGCAGGATAGAGTTCCTTTGAACAATGCATCCGGGGGGTGGGGGGTGAAAGAAAAAATACACATTAGCACATACTCTAAAATCACCTTTAGACTACACGGCTGACCTTTTACTGTGAACTAAGGAGGGGGAGGAAATCACTGCATGGTTGTAGCAGAGGCATGGGAGCATCTCCCCCCACCCCACCCCAAGTCACAATAAGATCCTTGATTGTTGGAAAAAAACTCAAGAATGTTTACCAGAGATAAATATATAGGTTACCCCAGTTAAACATAGAACATTTTTTGCCAATTAAACTGTACAAATAAGAGCTCCAGCTACTCCCTCAGTATTCACTTAAATTTTTTTTTCTACACTTAAGATCATTTCAATTGCTTCTTACCAGTGTATTGCAAAATGCTATTCTGTCCTCATGCAGCACTGAAGAATTAAGGGCTATTCACAGGATGTTAAGGTGGCATAGTTGAAGTAAAATGTGACAAACTTGGGAGCTGAGGTCTAAAAAATAATAAATTTTAAAAAAAAAAAGAACACCAGCCCAAGGGATGGGTTTAAGAATTTTGAATATTTGCAACAAAGCAGCTTGCTGAGCTTAAGGAAAGTGAGGAAAAGTAGCTGAAACAGGAGAAAAGAGGGTTTACAAAATAAAAACTAAGATAAGGAACACATCCTAACAACAGATTTCAAGTATGGTATCGTTCTTGATAACACATCCTCTTCAAAGAAAAAGGATGAAAAGCAGGTTTGTTCTTTTTAGTTAGGCACCCACTAACCATCCAAAAAGTAGGTAATCATGATGAGAAAGAGACCTTGCCCAGTCTCTGTTGGGCTGGTACACCTACCAGTGCAGTTACTTGAGGAACCATTTTTAATATATTAGGAATGTATATTATTTTTAACCCTGTGATGAGGATCAAGGACCAGATCTATGCAGCCACAAGAACACCAGAAAGGCACAGGCATGGGAAACAGAAGCTTTTGGCAAAAATGTGTGTTCAAATCTGTCTTTATTCAGCCAAGCTGAGCAAGAGAAATCATCTACCTTGCTCAGAGTGAAAAATGAATTTCGATCCAGTTTGCAAAACAAAATTGATTGAGACATGCACATTAGATCCACCCTAACACACAAACAAAGCCTTTTTAGAAATATCAGTAACTATGTTTGTGTGTTCCTCCTGTAGGTCTGGGTTTGCTGAGAATGGGTCCAGTGCACATGACTGCTTAACAAGACAAGTTCCACGCTCAGATGGAAGACAATTGTTTCTACAAGACAGAAATAAGTGTCTCTGGTGCTTAAGCTAGAATACGAGGTCTCTAAGGCATACTCCCTTCTACGAGAATGCAAGTGGGCTTTTTGCAAGTTGTTTTAAACATTCAAGAGTCAGATGTATCCTTTGATACAAGCAGTCTCCTATTAGTCAGTCATCAAGGTACTGAATAGTCAGTAAAGGGCTATTACAGCTAGAACAAATTCCATCAAAGAGCAGGATGACTGTGCTGAGAACAAAGATGAACCCAATGAAGAGCAAACTCAATGCATCCTGCTGAGTATGACTTCACATGAGATGACAGACGATATCTCAAGGACTGACAGATCAAAGAACTTCTTATGAAAAGCTTTAGAAATGGGATTCAGTTTATGGTGCAACGCTGCTGAAGTCTTAGGTATGAAGACAACAGAGATTACTGCTATAGTCAAAAAAGGAACTTCACAGCTACCTTCTAAATGTTTCATTAAACTTTCAGGAAACAAGGAACCAGAGGAGGGAAGATAAATAGGGAGATGTTCCTGTCAATTCTTTAGAAGTCCCAAACTTGCACAGCTTCTGATACAAGCAAACAGTGACCATATAATACTTGGTAATCAGGAGTTTTCAGCTGCTCCATTTTGATACCAGAAGTTACTTGTTGTTCCTCAGCTGAGCATAAACCAAGTTTTATGCCAGCCCCACAAAAGAGTGTGGTATTGAATGGAAGTCCCACAACCAGGTCCCAGTGTAGTACTGTAACCACTGATTCCCATGTGGAAATCTGACCAGTTTGGGAGTTTCCGTATTTTGAGAATATGGTAAGCAGAAATCTTTTTTGAACCTGACAGAAGGAAGAAAATTGAATCCATGTAGCCAGAAAGACTATCTTAGACATCCAAACAGGGCCAGGGTTTTAATTAACCTGCTGTCAGCAGGACATACTGTCTTGCACTTAGACAGCAAAGTCCTTCACTATCTTGACTTAGAAAAAGCAGACAAAATTATGTCAGTGCCATGGGTCTAATGCCTCCCCAAATTAACTGCAGGTTATAGTAGGTTTTGCCCCTATGCCATTCATAATTGAGGACCACAGCCTATCCCTAAGCATTCCCACAGGTTTGTTCAGAATCAGACAGCTAACACCTAAAAAAACCAGGGCAACACAACAATTTTTACTAATGCTAAACTTCTTGTACTGGAAAGATAGCCCATTTGAGTGAAAGCATTTAGGAAGTACTGTGAAATTGCAAATGCACAGATCTAATTTTTCAAATCACTTGGCTTGCTGTGAAGCAAGGAAAAAATACAGAATTCAAGAGAGCAAGCACATGAAAAAAAAGCTATAAAAATAAAAATTAGCTATGTGTAGGAGATTAACTTAAAAAAATTAACTAGACCAGAGGGACAATTAATAGGTCCACTGGTCCATATAATATTTTTCATTTGTAGTTTGTATCTTTCCCAGTCAGTGAAAACTTCAAATGGCAAATGAAGTGCACAACTATTAAATCTTACAGATTTCTAAAAAACATTTTTTGCCAAGTAATACTGAAATCCCAGGATTGCTTTCTGGCAAGAGTGGTAGTTCTCATCTGTATTCGCTTGATCCAAAAAGGATGTAGCTGCTTCATACTACATACAGTTACTTCTTAAATGCACTATGTATTAACAGGCAAAGAGAAAAAACTAGCCCGAAAGACACTTGGAATGAGATGTACTTGATGGGTCTGTGAACCTGATGATCCAAATCTGAAATTGTGAATTCTCAGCTCTCCGATGACTAGCATTATGCTAATATCTGTGCACCTCATGAATCGAGGTCCCTTAGAAAGCGCCTGTATTTGCTCCCAGATATACCTTACATCCCTCTACAGACTAGCGGATCTTACCTGCCTTTCGGCTTGCAGTCAGTAAATATTGCACGTCTTTAAAAGATATTTCATTTTGCACAATTGAGTATCATACTAAATTTCAAAACTACTGCTCTAAGCAGACTATTCAACACAAGCTCTGTTTTTATTCCAGTAGATTAACTCTCCAAAACACAAGAGACATTAAGACACAAACACCGAGTTAATTCTCTGTCAAAACAGCAGCAAGACATCCGTCACTTTTGTGAGGTTTCATGCTATATATTTCATAGTGTCCCAAGCAACGTTTGAATACATCTATCATGTTCACATTTTACTCAGCTTAGCTAAAGGAAAAGACTTTAAGTAACCACAGTGAACTAATCAAACCTTCCTCCTAATCCCCGTGAGGTAATGAAGAATCACTTTAATATGCTAAGATAAAGAGGGCCCTCTCCCGGGCTGAAGGCTAGTTCATTCAGAGCCTGAAGAGCCCACAAAAGGACTAGAAAAGAGTTTCATACACCAAAAAAATGCAAACTAAAATTAGACAAATTTATCAGTTTGGCGGAATTGGTTTGGTATAGTCTTAGCTCACATGTTGCATACCTCTAAAATTAAGGCACTCTTCAGGTATATTCTTAAAGAAAATAAACCTTTGAGAAGAGATGCAAGTTCTACTCATCACTGCTCAATTTAAAGTAATAATGTGAAGGTGAGCAGATCCTGCATTAAGTACAGAGAGGCCAATTATAACTAGCCACACTGAAAAGAACTGTAATTGCACCATCTTAAATGATCACCCTGTTCTCGCCTCCTGTTTTTAAACCTGTGGTCTGCAGGTCCCAGGGATCTAGGAAAAAAGTCAGTGAAGAAAAGTAAGCTTCTTGTCAGATGTGACTTCATTATAAGGGTACCTGCATCCACTAGAAAAAAGCATTTAAACCTTCTATATTAAAGAAGGTTCAAACCCACTTACCTAGACAAATGCAATGACTGTTTAATTAGCACTACAACTACCAGAGGCAGTGGTAGAAAAAAATAACCCTGTAGGATTTGCAAAGTCATGATCCAGGGAAAGATCATGGCACAATTTGTTGCTGGAAGCTAGCAGGGCACAGGAAGGGAAGGAGGCACAAGACATTCTCAGAAGTCTCAGAGATAGTGTTCTTGTTTCTATTGTTTCTCGGTAGTGCTTGGAAAAGGTCCGTAAAGTCTTACTATTCAAGCCTGAACACTTTGCTTGTACATCCCTTTCTTTGTGTCTCTAATGCTGTCTGTAAAAGCAGGGCAAAAAAAACCCAACTCCTTTCCATCCTCAATGCACAAGTAACATCCCCAGTAACATTTCAGCCAGAGACAGAGCCTACAGCAGACCTGGAAGCTTCCATTTTTCCAGGGGCTGTGCGTACAGGATTGCATTTTTGCCAAAGCACCCTTGGTTCTTTTTGCCAGATAAATGAAACAAAGATTAAAGGTGGTTAAATTGGTTCCCCAAAAAGTTTTAAGTTAAAAGAAAAAAGGTATATATATATTTATTAACACCACACACTAGAGATTCCAAGTACCCTGGAGATTCAGTCAAGAACAGTGCATACTTAAAAGTGGGAAGCCATTTTTGATGCTTAGAGGTACTGCAAGAGGGAACTAGTTGCAGAGTTGTGACATATCCTATGTCACATTGTTTTAATATGCAACTGAACATTACCTGTATCCAGTGAAAACCTAAGACAGAGTTTAAGGTTTACATAGATCTCTCCTTCCACAATTAAAAAGCTTCCATTTCAATAGAAAGTGACGCTTGCTCATGTAGAATGAGCTGAAAGAGGTTCAGCTTCATCCCAGCTTGCATGAATACATCCAGCAGAGACGCAAGAGACCTGAGGAGTTCACTGTTGGCATTTGCAGTCTCGGCCGTGCAATCTACCAGTGCTCAAGTCCTGTTAAAACCTTTCATTGAAGCTGTTGGCTGTGCTACGCTTTCAAATATCAGACAGACAAGTGGTAAGTGTCACACAACCAGCTCCCGATAGTCAAGTGGCTTGAAAATTAGTTTCTGAAGCTGTCAGCCTTTCAAGGTGTAATGCGCTGGTCTTCGTTGTTCAAGAACAAAGCGAAGATAAACAATTGATCCTTGTTTTACTTTTTCATGCTAAAGTTTCGTGGGTTTGTTTCGTTGTTTTGTTTTTTAAAATTCCAATATATTCAAGTTGAGGACTGTTTTTGAAAACCCTATGCTTTTCCACAGAGTACTTTAAGTCTGTAAGCTTCAAGAGCAAATATTGAGAGCTGAAGTGATTAAACTGAACTTGCTTATGCTTCTTTATGCAGCTGGCAAGGAAATTCACATCATGCAAGACTTTGTCCTGTTGTGTTACTATACACACACACCTATTGACAACATGCATTGGACTCAAATTTTATACACACAGGCCCTGCCACAACAGCAATACTACCACACCTAAAACCACATTTAGTGTCTAAAATACTAACAGTTTGCAGGATTATTCATAGACTAACAGATTCTTTAGCACCTCCTATACACAAATGCCAAAATCTTCAGGAAGCATAACTGTATAGAAGATTCAACTGAAATTATTTCTATGCTTTTACTTAATTAAAAATGTACCAAGGATTAGTGCTTTGGACCAGAACAGAAAAAATAAAAAAACACACCTCAAATCTCAGCCTGTGTCTCTGTCATTTACGAAGGCAGACGAGACTGGACCAAAACACCTTCTGCTAGCAAGTAGTGTAGTAAAAGTAAAGAGATAGAAAACAGCTGTAGCAGTTCAAAACTCATCTAGCTCAGCATCTTAGATCTGACAGTAGCTGTAACAAGATGCCAACAGGAAAGCATAAGAATAGGGTAAGCATATTTTGTTACTTTCCTAGTACAGCCTTCAAAACTCCAGCCATCTATGACTCTGACATCC
Organism: Cariama cristata; assembly: GCF_000690535.1. Lineage (NCBI taxonomy): Eukaryota > Metazoa > Chordata > Aves > Cariamiformes > Cariamidae > Cariama > Cariama cristata. The sequence continues at coordinate 98,035 of NW_009598735.1, forward strand.
TCAGAAAAGCTTAGGACAAAGCAAAATGGGAATGAAACACCTACCTGGAAAAGGAGACTATAAGTATAGCAGAGCCCACATTTGAACACCCACCCCCTAAATTCAAATAAATCACATTTATTACTAGCTTTGCTTCATATTTACTTAACATACACCCTGGAAGTTGTGGCAGTAGTTAATGCCACAGTTAAAATAACATTCCCCATCTACTTACACTGCATCACGGGAGGCACCATGCAAAAGCAGCAGCTCAACAATGTTCACATGCCCATTCCTGGCAGCATCATGAAGCGGCGAGTCGTTCTGATACCCCGTAGTATTCGCTAATGCCTTGTATTGTAGCAACAGCTCCACCACTTCTCTGTGCCCATGATTACATGCCTCATGCTAGTTGGGTAAATCCGTAAGAGAGGAAACTCAAGTGAAACAGAATTCAGAGGAAGGACTTCTGTCACACCAGTTAACACATTGGTTTTCAAACGCCTCTCGGTAGATGGTTAGGGAACACGATGCGAGGATGCTGCATTACATTCTTGACATGAATTAACCTTGGAACCTAGCACTTATAAAAAGCACAGAGAAGAACTGAACAAAGGCTAGTTGTGTGCAAATTACACTACAGGGAACAAAGCCTCCCAGATTGCAGGCTCTGTCAGGAGTATTCTTCAGGAGAGGAAGAAGTCATGGTTGAAAAGAATATTTTGGGGTTTTTCTCTGTAATTCAATGAGAAATGTTTTCAGTCAACTACTTGATATATTTCCAAAATGGTAAAAAACACTGAGGGCATTAAGAACCCATAAAACGTACACATTGTTTGCAATTGATCATTTTCTAGTTATCAGTTATATCTTCCGCATTTGCAGAATCACAGGCTGATAGATTTCTTGGCATGCCCTACCCCAGGCAAAGGAGAGTTGGATTTGGGCAGGTTATAGTTGCTAATGAATTCTTTTAAGCCTGTTTATCGCCACTTCTTCACTTTGCATAATTGTCACCTAAATGCGTGTAACGGGAACAAAAATATGGCAGGAAAGGAAGGACCAAAAGAAATATGATTAGAAGACAGATGACAGAAAAAAAAGTCTTCAACGCTTACCAGTGGTGTCCAGCCAGCATTATCTTTGACATTGGGATCTGCCCCATTTTTCAGCAGCTGTTCCACAGCTGCTAAGTCACCCTACATAGGAAAAAAAACAGTAATTAAAAAGTAATGAAGATACACAAAGACAACAAAAAATTAAGAGATGCAGAATTATAAATTTAACTCCAATAAAAATGTAATGATACAAGTCTTCCATTCAGATATTGTCAGGGTAACAAACTCAACTGGTTTGGAGATCACGGTTTATAATTACTGTTCATTTAAAAGCACCTACACACTGTACACAAATATATATTTTAGAGAAAAACGATGCACATAATAGACTTAACTCAGAATAAATGGACAAGTTTGTGCTGATTGCAATCTGTCCACTAGAGTCAACCGCAAGGATTAAAGTCAGCAACACTTATTGAGAATTTCCTTGTCCTTCAGACTGGATTTTTTTCAGAGTAATTTAAATAACTAGCTACAAATATGCATAGGTGAAACAGATTAATAAGCCTGACAAGCTTCTATAAATTGTTTTCTCAAGTCAAAAGGAAAAGAATTTTATTTAACACTACAATTACTACTCATGTTGAATCTCACTGACGCTTTCTCTGACAAGTTATTCTACCAAAAGAGTTTTCATTTGCTTTTTGGAAGAACATTATATTCAGTTTTTACTGTAAGCAAGGAAATGTATGTGGAAAAGGGTGGAAACTGATGCAGAGGTTATGGGAATAGGAAAGAGCCTTAGTAGAGACAAGGTGAAGGAAGCAACTGGGCAGAATTTGTGAATTAGGGGTTTCGACACCCTTGAAAGGCAAGTGTAAGAGAGAAAGTTGGTAATAAGATTAGAGCATATACAGATGCAGCTATAAATCACAAGGAGAAGCCTCCTGCGGAAGCCGAGGCAAGGAAATCTCTGCAGTGCACGTCGTCTTAAAAGCAAGTGGGAAAAGTAACCCAAAGAGACTAAAACCAGAGAGAATCGGACCCTCTTTCTCCTTTCACAGCACTGTCCGCACCCCAGCATGTTGGTACTTAAAACTCACTTTGCGCCACATCAGCCAGCTCCTGCTTCTGGTATTTGTTAGTACAGGGCAGCAATTGCAAAGGTCTGCCCTACTGGAAAAGGTGCCATGAATTCTGTCGTTGGTACTTAAAACTCACTTTGTGCCACATCAGCCAGCTCCTGCTTCTGGCATTTGTTAGTACAGGGCAGCAATAGCAAAGGTCTCCCCTACTGGAAAAGGTGCCATGAATTCTGTTCCAAAACTTTTGCTGCCATTCCAGGAACCCTCCCCAGCTGCAAGGGCCAGGCTATCCCACACCTCTCAGCATCGGGTACCACCTCTCCGGCCAAAGCAATGATTTACCTATGCTATTACAGATCAGGAGCAGTGACACCCCATTTCTCAGCTGATGGGGTAACAGGGAAGGAAGAGATTGCCAAGTGTCATCTAATGACCAAAACTACCTAAATAATGAAAGCTTTCCAAATGCCAAACTAGCATAGTAGCCCTCAAGTTTCTGCCTGGCTTGCCACCAATGCCCCAATTCTCTTTATTTAGGTTTTGCAGGTTTTTGGGGGAGGTTTGTTTTTGGGTTTTTTTGTTTGCTTGTTTTTTGGGGGTTGTTTTTTTTTTTTTAGGATCCACCCTGAACCAACCATTTCAAGACAACCACTAACACTTTCCCTAGACCAGAGAACTGTGATCCCCATTGAAAAGACTAATATACAAACTGGTACCTAGCTCTTATCTTTGGTCAAACTTGTAATATATAAGTATTAGAACCTGGAAGGGAGAAGAGAAGTTTAATCCATGATACGCAGAAAGTTCCGTGCCCTTAAGTAGAGGTAAATCAAGGAATTCCTAACTGTTACTCCACAGTGTACCATAGAAAAAATGAGAGAACATTAAATTAAGCTTTAAATACAATAAAAATACACTTATTCCCTTTTTTTTTGTTACTGAGGAACACTTTGGAAAAATATCTTAATATTTTCTTTAAGAGTAAAGATTAAAGACAGCTCACCAGAAACAAATCCGGCAAGCAACAATTGTAAAGTCAATATTCACAAAAAAAAGAATGCTGAGAACCACTGGCTTTACAACAGTCAAGCAAATTAACATATCAGAGATAAATTTCATGCATTTTATTCGCAGCCTAGATGTCTCAGCAAAATGTTACCTTTCAAAGCAATTAAAGAATTCTAACAGCAGTGTATTCTTTATGGTTGCAAGGTAACAGACAGGCATCAAATCTGAAGAGTTACTCAGAGGCAGCTGAGACAGTGCTTAGCATTAGATCTCTTTCTACAGAGAGAAGATACAATTACCTATAATGAATGAGATCTGAGCTTATCATTTAAAGTTAAGTTTGCAAACATGTACAGCAAGGGTTTGACATTTCAAGAGTACTCCTTTAAAGCAGTAAGCATAGCTAATAATTTGTGTGGGCATTAGGCAGTATCACAGCTTTTCAGAACAGTTGTGTGAACGTTGATCTGTAAAACATTGCTGCAGTTTTGTCAAAGAAAATGTTGCTGGTGTGGACACCAGTACTGACAACATCCACAGACTGAAATCCAAGTCTAAGTCGAAATTAGAAAATTGGTGTTTTGCTGTTTACAGAAGACAAATATTGTCATCACCTCAGCTGTAAATGGAACGTGTTCCTTGCAACCAGCACCTAGCAATGACACGTGACAGACAGGGAGGGCAAGCTGTCATGCCAGCTGTACTGTGCAGTGACTGGATGGGTGCTGTCAATCGGGATTACAAGAGATATGTTAACAAAATTGTTCACAGGTAGGAGAATGCGAATGTTTTGTCCCCTCAGAGGGTCTTCAGTCAGTTACCATATTGTGAATATTTAGTTAAAAAAGCGGAAGACTAAATTTCAGGAAGCAGATCCTTAGCAGACGTATTATCAACTCCCTCCGGCAAGCAGAACCACCAGCATCTGACAGTGATCCAAGGGTAAAAAAAAAAAAGTGCAGTTAACACATTGACCAGTTCTGTCAAAGTTGATTCTATCAAAGTTGATGGAACTACTCACATTTAAAAGTTAATAAATGTTTTGCTCAACTCTAAACAAGAAAGAGTAAGGACCTGGTAGGGGCAAGTCCTAGCCACAGCTATCTATGTACCATATGCCTTTCTTCCACAAAAAAAGCAAGCAGAAGAGACTACACCTATTAATATGGAATTACTAATTCAAACATGCTTCATAAAGTTGCGCTTTGACTAATACTGAAATTGACTTTGTACATTTAGTCTCTTGAGTTTACTTGATCTAGCAATGCCCGCATAAAATCACAAGTCCTAAATACGGATGAGGAGGATACCAGCTTGTCTTAGTAGTGTGTAGCAACAGCAGAGTGGAAATGTAACCAGAGATACTACTTGTTCAGAAACAGAGAACAGGACAAACACCAGGTAGAAAAACGCTAACATTAACAATTCACAGGCAAGTGTTTATTTTTAAACCTCATTATCAATGAAGGATTACAACAGGCTTCTGAAGAGGCAGAAACTACTGCAGAATGTAAAATTATCCGTTTGGAAGAAACAAAGGATGTTTTAGGCTCATAACAAAGCTTATGTATAGTGACAACACAATAACGCAATGGGTTTGCTTTTCCTCTGCTACAGCTTAAGGGAGCTCTGGAAACCACAGAAGCAAGAAAGGCATTGGGGCCATCTGTTGGCAGCCGTAGAAGACAGCGTTAGCTTACACAGCGAAGGGTATTTACACAGCTTTACAAACACTTCCCTCCCAATGAGGATTTAGTTCCTGCAGACGCAGATGGCATAAGCCCAGAAAACCATCCTCACTTGGCTTAGACAAGGTTTTTTGTTTTGTTTTGCTTTCAAGTCAATTGTGTCACGATTGAAACGCAAACAGATGGTTAAGAGGAACTGCAAGTGTCCTTTCAGCCCTATTTTATAGGGTTTTTTTTCCATTTTATCCTTTACTATTTCCATTAACCGCAGATATTTTCCACCCAAAAGACATTTAAATTATGAAGTTAATGAAAACGTATTCTACCACTGCAAGAGAGAGATTTAAAGAATTAGGGCAGTACATGAAGATGAAGCTAAAACCCTGTACCACTTCAACCAAACACTTCGCCCTTTATTTGCAAAGGTAACCAAGGGACTTCAATCTCTAGGTGAAGTGAATGAAGAAAAACCCCCTTTCAAATCCAAATACATTTGCCTGTTTAAATTGGGGGGTGGTGGGGGAACTACGTTATTTACAACTCATAAGTGGTCAAAGAGGGCAAATATGAATTACAGAGTGCTTATAGTAATTGTGAAAGCTCCAACCAATTCTTTCCAGGAACCAGTGAGTTTCTCACCTCAAATTTCTCCAAATTAATTCCCTACCCAGCAGACTGTTTATTAACTAACAAGCATACAAGTAGCTATGCTTAACCTTTAACAAAAAGAAAACATGCAAGAAGTTAAGTTTAACCCACCTCAGAAACAAGACAAGTAACAACCAAGCATTATCGAAACAGAAATGCCAATTTGTTTCTCAGCTTTCAAATCAGCACTTGGGAAGATGGATTGCTTTGACTCACGGCCAATTTTGATATTCTTAAGTTCTGCATTTGAAACCATTACACTGCTTCATATTTGTCTTAAGCTACCTGCTGGATACTACCCATAATCAGGAGGTTGCTTACCATTCCTCTACCACTTGGCTTTAACATTAGAGTCAAATGTCAAACTACAAGTTCAGCCTCGGGTGCTACACCTGCATCTGCGTCATCCTGTTAGTTTCTGCCAGCAGACCTCATTTCTCCACTGAAATGGATCTTACGCACACAGCCAAGTCACCTGCCATACAAAATCATAAGGTCTGGACAAAAAGACCTTGGACCAAGGGATGCATTCGTTCACTGTGAAGCAGCTGGCAGGAACGATGCTGGCTGTCCACTGCCTTTTGCTCAGGGGAGGCTGGGAGCATCCAACTGCACAGCAGCACAAGTCCCCTCCTGTACCTAAAGGCTCAAGAGGAAAGGCAGGAGGGGAAGACGTTCCTCCCATGTACGTGTGTGACCCAACACTCAACCACGATACAGACCCATCTGGTACCAAAAGCAAGGAACTGCACAGCTGACTAGGTCAGACACCTGAAAAGAGATCTAAAAGGTATTCTGATGTTGGCCATCACATGTTCACAAAACCACAAAATCTTCTTTCTAATGTGTCATTAGCTGGTAACAAAGAAAGAAAAAGGAAGAAGAGTCTCACAGGCTCGGAAGGAATTACCTAGTAGTTATTACAGCGTTAAGTATAATGACTATGAAGAGTCCAGCACAGCAGGCTAGCCATGGGTGAAGCCTTTATGAAGGCCCCCCGGTCAGCCGTCAAAACTAAAAGGTCCCTGTAACGGGAGATAACCAGAACTGGTCCCAGTGCTCCTTCTCTTTCTTCAGACTGAGTAGATGTTTTGCACAGATGCAATTTCTTCTTTCCTCAGAACAGGGACAACTCTAACTGCTTCTCAGTTGAAGCATAAAAATGAAAACCTTCTCCCACCCACTGGTTTGTAACAGTGCAGCTGTTGCCATGGTCCTCTGTTACCCTGTTGCATTGCAGTTTGCTGTTCCTCTTCCTGGAATCCATAGTGGCAGCGATTCCACACTTCAACCTGTCCCATCATCTCCCTTGTCAACACAGAAGAAACACAGGCACAACCAAGACTTGAAATACTGTACCAAGAAACTATGATTTTTTTTTTCTCCATAGTAGATTTAAGACTCTCTACTAGTTAAGTAGTACTGTGCTATATTTTTAATTGCCACCTAAGAGCTAGTCTTGAGAACAACTTGTTATTTTACTGTAAAAAACCACTCACATGGAAGGGCTGTTGATTGGGCAATTTCCCACCAGTTTAGAATACTAGGAGTGCAATAGGTCACATTTTGTATTTTCACTAATTGCAAGTTTTACCTTTAATGACTATGGATGAAGATAAATATGACTGCTGTTTGCTATGGGAAGAGCTGCCTTTATTTTAATTTATTAGTTAACTCAGCATTAAGTTCATCCACACTAGAACGTTTCTTGAGAACTGTTTTCAGTAAGTTAATAACTGGTAGTAGTAAACAGGGACAATCCCTCAGAATCATTTGAAACAGCACAACACACTTAATTTTAATGCCTGATAATGTTGTTTATTATCTCTTTTAAATAAGAAAAAAGGAAGAACTCAATTTGCTTTAATTAAATCCAGGGTATTAGACCCTAACAGCTAATGAAAATAATACAGATTTATTTTATAATTAATGAAGTCCCAGAGAACCAGGCTTTATTTCACTTTGGGGGGAAGGTGGCAGCTACAAGTCTGTTTCCCATTACACACATGGAAAAACATTACTGGCTGTGGAAAGAACAAGAGAAAAAAATCACCTATAAAACGAAACTGGAAGAGAAATACTTCTTCTAGAAACAGAAAAAAATGACAGGATTATTTTGAAGAACGAGAATATACACACACTATAAAGCCTAGTATTTTCAAGATCAGTTTATCTGATAAAACACATTTATCAGTTCCACATCAGGGTTCCTACAACTTAGAAGAGTGATCTAGAAACATACAGGTTATACGAAAGACACTTATATGTAAAAGAAACGTTTTCTTACAATTGCCACACATCCCCAGCAGATTCACGGCAATTAATCGCTACTATTTCTTGTTCACTGCTTCACAAAGTAAAATGTTAGCAAACCACACAACCAATAGTTCTTCAGAAAGACCAAGTCCTCACGTCACGCTGGCTTGAGCAACTTAGTCTTAATCCAGTTTGACATGGACTGATAACTGTCCCTACATTTACCAGTTACCAAGGGATGCAGCAACTTTGTCGGAACGCCATAATATACCCATGATTAAGCTATATAACAAGTACAAAGAACACCACAAATGAGAGTAGATAATCTGTATAACTTCCTTCTACAGATGAGGAACTGAGGTTCAGAGACAGTAAAACAGCTTTCTCAGAGTTGCATTGGAAGTTTAGTAGCTGGAAAAAAAAGATACAGGCAAGTCAACTACAACCATAACCAAAAGACCACTCTCCTTGCCTTATTTTAGTTAGAATTAAAAAGAGTGTTAACTTTGGGATCACCCTGAAGCCCTACCTAGTTAAACAAGCCTTTACTAATGAGCACCTCAACGTCAATGGAACTGATGTCTTAAAACCACAGGAGAGCTAATGAGGAAGAGAAGCAACTTCCCATTTTAGTTGAATAATTATAAACAAAAAGACGACACACAGGACTGAAAAAAGCATTCCTGTACATGCCCACCCCACCGCCTACACTATGGCTGGAGGTCAGCTTTTCAGCCCACGGAAATAGCCCTATCCCTTTCTCGGAGAGGGCTGTACCAATGCCAACAAGGAGTGCCAGCTACACCACTAAACTTGGATAAGCAGAACTTGTTTATCCCTTTTTGTCTATAGCATGAACTGTTTAATTTTTAGTCATTTATCTTCAAAATGTTTTGCAATGAAAAATTGCCTTATTGGCATATCGCTGTTTACTCCAAGTGTCACAATAAGCTGCAAAGATGCTCTATTTTCTTAGACGTAATACTTGTGTTCCAAAGAAGATTCGGACATACTGTTGGAAACCATACCTCTGTGAAAACTTGTCAAGATAGATCAGGTTTTTTTTAGAACCAGTCAGTCACGATAGTATTCCTTACAAATTCCCAGAAAAACATGGAAGGATAATTTGTAAACAGTGCTTTAATAAAGAAGAATATACAGGACTTACGACTAGAGGTAACAAGAGATCTCTCTTTTAAAGCTGTTGAGTCCTGTGAGGACAACGCTTCATTTTCTCCTCCCTAACTCCATATTAATGGCATCAAGTACAAGACTTCAACTCAACTCAGCTGCCACTTCCATTTAAAAAGGTCTCGTGCAGCAGGAGTGGCTTATTAGAATGCCTTTGAAAGAGGACACAGTTATTTATCAAGAACAGCCTTTGTCTCAACAAATACAAGTGCCATATAAATGTCAGGATGCTTACAGGTGAATCAATTCTTCCAGTATAGGCAGTTTATTAACGACACCGTATTTCTATATCATGATTTAGCAGAAAGTACATGTAAATTGCCAGACTACAAACTCTTTGAAATGACCTCTCAGAAGACAGCTGCCACATTAGTACATCTGATGAGTTTGACTGTAAGCATTCAACTTACCTTGCCTGTAGCTTTCACATAGTAATAAAGAAGAGCAGCCTTTGCAAAGAGCAAAGCCATGAAGTTCAACCACAGCAGGAACTGGCTAAGATAACAACTTCACAGCCAAATGAGTGACAGCTGTCATTCCAAGAATAATATTGATCCTACACAAAAGTGAAGTCTACTGAGAACATCCCAACTCTGTCCTAATTCCCCCTTCTCCGCTATCTGTGAGGACAGCATGCTCAGAGCATAGGGCTCACCATGGGAATCACAGGGTGCAGCACTTCGTTGCTCTTGAGCCAACACTTGCATCAGGTGGAGGATCTCAAAGCCTATATAATAGTTAACTTCAATTAAGGTTGCAGAGAGTTATCTTTATGTAGATAATTCAGATCTTGAGTTACCAGGTCAAGTTAAACTGATCAAGGTCACTCGGTGAGATCTGAAATACTTAGCTAAACTTCTTCTGACAAATCGCAGAGACAGCTTCCTGGCACTTAAGGCCAAAACATTTGAATGTTTATCACTTCCTAGAACTGGCAGGTGTAACTGACACTGTGGTACACTGCGTTTCTCAAGTAGAACCATCTTTGATCATTCCAATAGTAATTTCTTTATGAAATCAGAGAATCAAGTTGGAAACTCCCCAATAAACCTAGAAGACGACCACAAAATGAGATTTCCCCCTCCCGAAAGAGGATGTACTGAAGTAACTGGTTTCCAGGGTGTTTTTAATACAACATTGTCTTTTTAAGCTTCTATTTAAAGCTGAACTAGAAGATGATGGTCCTACCTTGATGGAAGCAACATGGAGCAAAGTCTCTCCTTTGTAATTTCTTCTGGCAATTGTGTTACCACCAGGGGACTTCAGAGAAGGACTCTGCGATATTCCCACTGGACTACAAGTCTTAGAAGTAGATGGGGTAGAGGGAGATTTTGAAAGTGAAGGACTATTAATTTCTTGAAAGACTGCAGAGCTTCTTGTCTTCATTACAGTGTCAGTGAGTTTCGATACGGAGGAAGCAATCTGAACTGGTGTCTTGTGTTCAGTCGCTGGGGAGATGGAGCAACTCGGAGGTAACTCCTCTAAGCAATCTGCCTGACTGCCTGCCTGCCCAATAGTGCTCCTCTCACTTCTTCTTGGTCTTTTAGACTGAGAAGTAACTGGAAGACTGGATTGCTCCCTTCCACGTTTTAAAGGCGTAACTTCATTTTCTATTGATGGTGACGTCTCTGTAGCACAATTCTTTTCCTTGCTGACTTGTGTAGGACACGCAACCTCACCGTTATCTTTCTTCTCTGAGGATTGGACTTGTGGCAATATTTCCACATTTTCTGTATTTTTGTTGGAGTCGGCTTCTTTTACAGACTCCTGCTGCAGTGTCTCCTTACGGCT
>NW_009598735.1:108769-111834 GCF_000690535.1 Cariama cristata
TTCCGGAGAGCACAGGACTACCGGTTGACTGCAGATGGTTACACACTTTTCCTTGGAAGTCTTCTCCTCAACTCCTCCTTTCTGCTCAGGCTTTTCTAAGCTCCACACTTTGTTAATGTCTGCTAGACGTTTCTTCTTTGTCTTCTTACTCTGTCTCTGTGTCGGCTTTTTTGTTGGCTTGGAGGGCTTTTCATGAGGAGGGGAAGGAAAGAAATCATAAATTGAAGATCTGTCTTGACAAAGGTCATTGTTTTTAGTCTCAGGCTGATTCTTGTTCAGGACGCATCGAATCTTCCTACTTCTTGGGCTGAACCACATTTTTATTTGTTCCTTCTTATTCTTTTTTCTAAAGTCTGAGTCAGTTGGCGTGGCTGTAACTTCTGTTGAATCTAAGTGCAACAGGGAAGAGGAAAAATGATTCAGCAAGTACTCTTCAGTTGAACATCGCAAAGAAAAAGAGATCACAATAACAACTGTAATAACTGATGAAGTGTTACTAAATACAACCTACGAGTGCCTTCATTTCTTCTGAAAAGCTGCATGTAATGGCTTTAAAACAACTGCCAAGGTCACATGCCACTCGAGTTCAGGGATCCCAGTGCAGCTAGAGTTACCCACTAGGCAAACGAGCACCCCGGTAGAGAAATTTCTTCAACAGTCTAGGTTCACAATGCAGCACGTGCACAGAAGATTTCTGAGCAGGTCAGAGAAAGGAGAGAAGCTGGTTCTCTCAACGAGTTTTCCTTGGAAATAGGTTTAACAAAGTAGTCTGTACATACACAAAAGAGCACAGAAACAATTTTCTAAAGAGATATTAGAGTTCATCTGAAAATAAACAGGAATAATAACTGCAAGCAAGCAAAAATAACATCCTTGTAAGAATGTTGAACGTTCCTGAGAAATGTTGGCTGATTCCACAGATATAGCAGATGAATCAGAGGAATATATAGAAAATCTGCAAGTAGTTGTGTCCTGTCATTTGATCCTTTACCCCCGGTAGTAAATAATTCCAAGGAAGCTAAATGTTTTGATGATCTCAAACATTTCTTTAAAAATATGCAATGGACCAATTATAAGTCACATCATACAGCATATTACGATTCAATAATCAAGATGATGGAGGAATATCCTGTACTCCGAGTGCATGAAATAACAGCTGAGAACAAGGGCTATAAACGGCTTAAGAATAAATTAAGGAGCATAAAGTGACCTCTAAGTTAGACACTAATTTAATTTGATAACAACTCTTTCAGTGCAAAAGAACTACAACAGATTTTTTTCTCTCTCTCTTTTTTACAGATTCCTTCTTGGAAACCTAAGTTATTTTAGGTTACTTGGACAAGTCCTCTAAAGTAAACACACAACTTATTCTTTCTGTTGCCTACAACATCAGGGACCACCATTCACAGAAGTCTTGGTGATTTATAGCAATCAATCACAAAACCAATATTAATTTTGCCTAGTGAGGCAAGTAGGGTATTAATAATATTTTAAACAGAACTAAGACCAAGATTAGTGGGGGTTTTTTTAAACATTCTTGAAATAAATCATACAAAGTCCCTATCATTAAAAGTGACAGACACTCACTGCAACATGTACTAACTTTCTGGGGATAATTCATTTTCTCCATACCTTCTCTTCTATTTTTGATGTTGGTAACTATAGCCTGTTTTCCCCAGCAAGCTGTGATGAACTCCCAGAGAGCAGACAAACTAGTCCTAATTCCTTAGCCACAAAAAAAAATAGGTTTGAAATTTCACTTAGAACTGTATAGCTAGTAATTCAACAGCAAAATAGACATTTGTGGGTTTCTTTCAAAGCAGTATTTCAAGGTTAAATGTTTCCTCATTCTTGATTTAAATTACCTTGCTTACCCCTTCAATTAAAATATGCTAGATATTAGGAGATTTAGCTAGAGGAATATGTAAGGCATCAGACCCAAAGTGTCTTAATTTAAGAGTATAGCTTGAGGCTAGCTAATCAATCATTTAGGTATCTAAAGATAAACCATTAAGTACGGAACTGCAGCTATTTGGTTTTCCTGTCAGGCTGGGCTTGGTGGAAACAGTACAAAAAGCACTGAAATTGAGACTGAAATCTCGTAACTAGCTAGCCTTCAGAAAGGTACTATATCCAATTTCATTCTGACAATAACATCTAAAAAAACAAAGAGCTGGATTGCAAACAGATGCAAAGTATAAGAACAGTTACCATTTACTTGTCTTGCCTTCGCTGTTTACACAACTAGCAAGTTTCCTTCTAAAATATTTACCTTGCTAGAACTATCAGTCATCTCCAAGGAAAGAGCAAGAATAAAATCAGCTTGCAAAAGTAATTTGTGCAACAGTTTTGTGATGGCCAGAATTCTTTTTGATGTGTATAGCACAGGAAGACTTTAAAGTCCAAGTGACAAATTCAAAGGCGCTGTCCTTCAAAAGTATAATCTGAAGAAGCATAATGCAATTAAGTATTTACACTGGAAGCTATGTATATACCACTTCTGACAGCAAAAAAGCCTGTGAAAAACCAACCACAAATGTTCTTAAACCAATCTGTTCGTTACTGGTCGCTCAGCACAGACTTACTAGTCAGGTTATTAAAAACCTGCTGAAAATACACCAAATAAATACTTTCCCAGGATTATTTTTCCTCACATGCAACTAGTTTAAGTATAAAAGACCATGCTGCATGTTTTAGAACAGGGAGGCACTTGCGGAACATGATTAAAAGACCAAGCATACTGTGAAAGAGATTCATCACATCGAGAGGCCAGCTACGCACACCCAGGGCGTCTCCATAGCCTACTGGGGAAGAAACTGCAATTTCTGCCAAGGGGCATGTTGTGTCTCAGCCATTCTTCAGTAACTCCATCCTTCGGAACACTCTGTAGCTAACATCAACTCTACCTGAACAGTTCTGCATAGCATCTGCAAAAAACTTTATCCTTAGACTCTGCTGCCCCTTTCCTCCATTTCCAAAGCGTACAAGTTAGGGAGAAGTAGTAATAAGGACAAACAGCCAATTTACCCTCTCTGAATATCTAATCCTTTGATGGACCCAGAGCT
>NW_009598736.1:0-16637 GCF_000690535.1 Cariama cristata
CTCAGGGCGGCCGTGGGGCGCACAGAGTTGTTTGTGGGGATTTTGCCTGTGCAAGCGTGTCGCTGCTGCCCAGGGGGAAAGAACAGTTATTTCCTGGCAAAAACAGCGTTAAACTGCTAGTGAGTTTTTCATATTTCATTTTAAGGCAGAGTCTAAGGCATAGTAGCCCCGAGGCTTCTGTAGGAACGCGCGCTGGTCCACTGGAACAGGATTCACTCACGAGTCTTGTTTTGGTGTAGCTCCAGGGATTACTCGGCCCCCGTGAACTTCATCAGCGCCGGGCTGAAAAAGTCAGCGGCTGAGGATATGTCAGAAGAAGACTCTGATGAAGATGAAAAGCCTGTTAAGCAGGAAGAAATCCCTAAAGAATTTGTGCCGAAGAAATTAAAAACAGTGAGTTATCCAGGAGGTTTTCAATTCTGTGTAGTGTACTTATGAAACTTAGGCTGTAGTCAAAGATGCTGAGACAATAATAGAGCACTAAAGAAAGGGAGAAATAATTAAAGCCAGAGAACCATGTTTGACAGCGTGCACTTAAGGGAGGTGTTTTCTCTGTCTTTTGTAGCTATTCTGATGTATCATTCTGTGTCCTTGGGAACATCAGTCCTTTTAGGCCGTTTTATCTTCCTTAATATTCCCTTTGGTCAATTGAGATTAAAATAAAAGAATGTCCGTAGTTTACTGCCTTTCAAAGACTTTTTTTTTTTTTAACATTACAAAACACTGTGACCAATCTAGGCATGTTATAGACTAAATATCAAACTTCTCTTTTCAGTTACCAAACCCAGAAAGAATCAGGAATCAGCTTCAGCTAAAGTCGGTGGTAGAGCCTAATAACTGTCAGGTTGTCAGTCTAAGCTTGTCAGGATTTTCCTTTTCCATCTAAGGAATTTCAGGAAACTCTTTAGATGTCAGGCAGCTTACATGGATGCACAAGTCATGACATAGTGAGCTGTGCAATGTGGTGACAACTGAATCTCTTCTGGGAAGAACCTTCCTTTTGAGTGAAATTATACAGAGCTTGGTTATTACAATGCCTTGAGGTTGTGTGGGGGTTTTTTGTTTGTTTATTTGTTTTAACAGGGTGGTAATTTCAAGCCTAGTCAGAAAGGCTTTGTAGGGGGGACAAAATCTTTCGTGGATTTTGGCAGCTGGGAGAGACACACTAAGGGAATTGGGCAGAAGCTTCTCCAGAAGATGGGTTATGTCCCCGGAAGAGGTCTCGGGAAGAATGCTCAAGGTACTGTGATTGTGTGTTGGTCATTTATTGTTAACTAATAATTTGGAGAAGAGATTGGATTTTTTTAATGAAATGCCATCTCCAGGTGGCTTACAACTTCGTCCTTGTTTTCTTGCATCTCTGGCAAGTGATTTGGGTCTGCATGATAAGATTCAATTGTGTTTAAATTACCATAGGCCAATTTTATGCTCTTCTTATTTTGCAAGAGAAAAAGAGAAAGAAAAAAGGGAGATAAATTCTAAAGGTAGTCAGCTCACAGAAAAGGAGGCGTTGTTTTATGTGATAGAATAAAAAAGCAGTGAAATGCAGATGCAAATAATACTCTGCTTTGGTTTATTTGGTGCGTGCTGGAATTCAGTGATTTTATAGTAGTGACAGAGGCAGAATACTAGGCTGTTTGTGCTGATTTGATAACTTAGGGTAGTGTAGGAAAAGCAGTCACTGTTCTCTCTCAGTGAACAAACTGCTCCTGATCTGACTGCCGTCCTCTTAGGTATTATCAATCCAATTGAGGCCAAACAAAGAAAAGGCAAGGGAGCTGTGGGGGCATATGGCTCTGAAAGAACCAGCCAGTCTTTGCAAGATTTTCCTGTCGTGGACTCGGAAGAAGAAGCTGAGGAGGTATTTGTATGATTCTTGGTATAAAATGTGTTATATGTACAAAATTCAGTTCTAGTATTAGGTTCTGTGCCAGAGAAAACTGTTTGGGCTCATTTTACATAAGAAGCTAAAGACATAGCACATTACTTTCATTTAGACGTATTTTTCTTGTCACTGGAATATTCTTTGTTTTTTCTGGCTCACTTTATTCCAGTAGTCTTGCTAGAACCCCACCTTTAAAGAGCCCTCCCAGGTAAAGAGTCTTTGTCTTTTGTTTAAATTAAAAAAAAAATAATCAGAAACATACTGCTAGCATTGTGAATAGGGTGGTTGACTGGACCACAGCATCTGAGCTGGTTTGTCATTGAGCTTTACCGCTTTCCCAGTTATTCTGCTGTACAGCATTCTTCACTGATCTGATGGTTATTTTCCTGTAGAAAATAGAGACAAATTTGGGGTGTGACAAAGAGCAGCAAGGACAACTCTTCTTTGGTTTTGTTTAGGAATTTCAAAAAGAGCTCAGTCAGTGGCGGAAGGATCCTAATGGAGGCAAGAAAAAGCCCAAATACAGCTATAAGACAGTAGAAGAACTGAAAGCCAAGGGTAGGATCAGCAAGAAGCTTTCAGCCCCTCAGAAGGAGCTGTCTCAAGTCAAGGTAAGGTTGATAACCCAAGAGGTGGCATCTCTGGGACAGAGTTTATGGTATTGTGAGTGCTCTTTAGCCGGCGGTAACCTTAATAGAAGCCAGTTCTAAGAACTGGCTGTCTGCAGCCTCATGAAAATCAAGGCCTCAGACTCGTCACTGAATTGTGTAACAGACCACGGTGTCACCTGCGACATTGGATTTGTTTTTAAGCAAGTTCTTTGGCCTCAGAAAAATGCAAATTAGTTAAATATGGTTGATTGATTTGTTTGTTTTTAATTGTAAGTTAAGTTTACTTGTTTCACATTTGTCACAGATAAAACACTCATCCGTATCTGAAAGCACAGCTGTCCTTATTGGGATTGTGCAACTAAACACATAGCTTGAACCATCTTCTACCTAAAAGGGACAGTAAGGGATTTGTCTTGTATGCATTTAATAAAATTTTTCATGTAAAATTAACATGTCTTTAAAAAAATAATAGAAGTACCTAAGACTTCCATGCAATAATGACTAGTATACTGCTTGCATCATCACTGCTTGTAGAATTAATCAGCAAAATGGTAAAATTGAGATCAGAGGAGGAGACTCTTCCAGCTCTGATTCCAAATTGTTTCTTTTTCATTCTAACTCTTCATGTCTGGAGTAGGCCTTTTTGGAGGGAATCCCCAGTTGCCTCATTCAGAATACCAGTGTGTATTAGTAGCCTGCTGGAATAATTAAGGTACTTGGAAATCTTCAGTTTGTAATTCGGAATAAGGGATTTCCTCCTTTTATAAACACAAGATACAATTACTTTTTTTTTTTTTTGAGACATGTTTGTTCTTGTTTGTTGGAAGGTTATAGACATGACGGGACGGGAACAAAAGGTTTATTACAGCTACAGTCAGATTAGCCACAAGCACAACATCCCAGATGACAGTCCTCAGCAGCCGCTGGGCAAAGATTCCAAGCCCCAGGGGTTTGCCTTGCCTGAGCTGGAGCACAACTTGCAACTTCTCATTGACATCACAGAGCAGGAAATCATCCAGAATGACCGGCAGCTGCAGTACGAGAGAGACATGGTTGTCAACCTGACCCATGAGATACAGAAGATGTCTGAAGTTCTCTCGCACGAGGAGAAAGCAATTAGCAATCTCAGCAAAGTGCTGGAGATGGTGGAAGAGTGCGAGAGACGGATGCAGCCCAGTTGTGAAAATCCTTTAACCTTGGATGAGTGTGCAAAGATTTTTGAGACACTTCAAGACAAGTACTATGAAGAGTATAGAATGTCTGATAGGGTAGATCTGGCAGTAGCAATAGTCTATCCTCTCATGAAAGACTACTTCAAGAACTGGGATCCCCTCAAGGTGTGTATTAGTTTGATTTTTTTTTTCTGCAGTTCTTCCTTGATGGCTTAACTAGTCCTTATTATCTTGCCTCCCCTGAGTTGTCCCAAATCCATGATCAGTCTGGAGAGAAAGAAAAAAAAAACAAAACAAAAACCCACTCTGCACCCACTCTCAGATATTTGCTATGACTGAAGGCTGCTGTTCTGCAAAGCCGCTAACAATTTAGGAGCTTGTAAGGTTAAGATCAATGCCTTTCATCGGTGCTGGAAAGAAAAAGTAGATGAAAGCTAAGTATCTAGTTGTTTTTTAGCAAAAGCAGGAGAGATCTGTCTTACAGGTAGTCAGAGATGCACTGTCTATTCTTAATGCCATTTAGGTTGTGATAGGTACAAGTCTGAATTGTCTCTGTATGCGTGAAAAAGTTCAGACTACCCTGTTTTTCCCCTGGAGGTATGTTAAATCCATAAAGTGGTATTTTCCTCTTGTGGGACTTTACTAATCCTGGCTGCAAGCTCCTAGATTGTCTTTTGAGTGGGTGAGAAAGCTGTCTGTAGCCGAGCATACCATCAGCCTGCTTTTTGTAGATACCAGCTGAAATTAATGAAAAAGGATAAAGGCCGCTCATGCCTTGTAATTTCCAGGATTGTACGTATGGCACAGAGATGATAGCCAAGTGGAAGAGCCTTTTGGAAAACGATCAGCTGTTATCACACAGTGGGCAGGACCTGTCAACAGACGCTTTTCACAGGTAAAGAGCAAATGAGTTGTACTTTGTACAGCATCTTCAAGTCCTGCTTCCTCAGGGATGGAAAAGAACAGATACAAGCATGCTTTCCAGATGATTCTCTTGATGTGTCTGTTAAAATCCAGCTGTCAGCTATATAAAAAGAAGTAGCTTTTAAATAACAGTTACCATTTGGTTTATTTAGGCCTAGGGCTATAGCTTTAAGCTTAACTTTGATTTATTTGTGTTTTTTTTTTTTCCAGACTGATGTGGGAAATCTGGATGCCATATGTCAGAAACATAGTGACGCAGTGGCAGCCGAGGAACTGTGGATCAATGGTGGATTTCTTGGATAGCTGGGTAAACGTTGTTCCTGTCTGGATACTGGATAACATTCTGGATCAGCTCATCTTCCCCAAGCTACAGAAAGAGGTAAGATGAGAGGGCTGCGTTAGAATGAAACCGTGCTCTGAACCAGTGTCTGAATTTCAGTCAACTGGAACTTGTAAAATCCCCATTTGCTGCCTCTGCTGATGCGTTTAGGAGTTAGGGGGTTGCATTATGGCTCTTCTTGCATCTGGCAAGGCTTGCTGCTCATGGATGGACTTATTTTAATCTTTTCTGTTTTACCTCAAGGTCGAAAGCTGGAATCCTTTGACAGACACAGTCCCAATCCATTCGTGGATCCATCCCTGGCTTCCCCTGATGCAGGCACGATTAGAGCCACTGTATTCTCCCATCCGAAACAAGCTGGCAAATGCACTGCAGAAGTGGCATCCCAGTGACTCCTCCGCCAAACTTATCCTTCAGCCCTGGAAAGATGTGTTCACACCTGGGTCATGGGAGGCTTTCATGGTCAAAAACATCGTGCCTAAACTAGGTGAGAGAAGCCAAACGGTGCTGAATTTCTGGAATCTGCTGGTTGCCACCTTCTCCCTTACACCTAGAAAAGATAAATATTAACACGGTTGCCAGTGTTACTTCAAAGAATATAATTAGTCAGTTTAGACCAAGCTTGCATCTTCTTTTCTGCTACTAGTACTGTGCATTTTTTTGAGGCAGACATTTTAGAAAACATGGGGAAGTGCTCTGATTATTCTCAATGTTTTCTGTGTATTTTTCTGTATCATCTGATTCCTCTGTTCTTGAGCTGACAGGAATATCTGATAGCTGTCAGATAGTACCAAGCTGTAAGATGTCTTTCTGTTACTGCTGTATGTGGTCTATGCTAATGCTTTCACCACAAGATTTTGTGATTCACCATTCAGCCATGCGAACTGGCTAAAAGGCTCTGTAGTCTAAAAAACAGTCAAATGTTTTAAGTTTCTCAGTTCTGGCACCAAATTGCAATCGCTGGAAATGGAAGCACGCTGTTTTGGTGGCAGGGATCAGCCAAACAGTTTAAAGATCCCAAATGTCCTTTACGGTAATATGCAATACAGGTGCTCCTCAAATCATGTGTATTGCTAGCAGAATAGGTCAGGGCACTGATAAACTGTGAGTCAAGTTCCTTTCTAACTCTTCTCCCACTTTTCCCAGGGATGTGTTTGAACGAACTCATCATAAACCCTCACCAGCAGCACATGGATGCCTTCTACTGGGTGATTGACTGGGAGGGGATGATTTCTGTCTCCAGTCTTGTTGGGCTGCTGGAGAAACACTTCTTCCCAAAGTGGCTGCAGGTGAGGAACTATTAAGGCCGAGTACACAGGCTTGATTCACTGTGAAGTGTTTTAGTGATTCCTGCCTAGAAATTGTTGCCCCAGTGCTGAAATGGTTTATCTACCAAATGCGGTGACTTCCACTCATAGCTCCTTACGCCTCAGAACAGGCTATTTCCTAAGACTGTCACAGTCCTTTCTTTTCCTGAAAGCTCAGTAATAAACTAAGTGGTAATAAGGACTCTCCTCCATAAATGTACCTGTCCTCCTGCATTTGATCTGTCATGTTGTTTTGCAGGTGCTGTGCTCTTGGCTTAGTAACAGCCCCAATTACGAAGAGATTACAAAATGGTACTTGGGTTGGAAGTCCATGTTCTCAGACCAAGTGTTAGCACATCCATCGATCAAAGACAAGTTTAATGAAGCTCTTGATATCATGAACCGGGCTGTCTCTTCCAGTGTGGGTAGGTGGTTTATGGCGATGGCTCCGCTTACTGTGATGGCAGTACAGCAACACTTGGTTCTTGCGAATGTGTATTTAGGCGTCACCCTGCTAACTGGCATTGTAGCAGCTCCTATGAGCAGTGAAATTCAAAGTGTGTTTTGCCTTGTTGTGTCGGTAAATACCACCTGTGAGGTGCTACCTAGTAATTATCTGTGCTTCACTGAAGCAGAAACAGATTTTTGGTGACTGGCTGCCCATGCCATTAAGCAACTGATTCTCTTTCAGCCTTGCCTGATCATAGTGTATTCTTTGTCAGTCAGTGGGAGACCATCATTTTGAAATGTTGACTTTCAAAGCTATAATTTGTTGGAGGTTTTTTTCTTTATGGTAAGATACTGGTTCTTCTTAGCTTTAGAACAGTGCCCTTTCCTTCCACATGACTCTCCCTGTGACCTAAAAGAGACTGTTAGGAATTCGCTGGGAATTAAACTGTATAAAAGATAAGTCCATGCTTGAGGGAGCAGCACCTGAAACTTGCCCTGTCCTCCCAGACTGAGAACTCCTTTCTTGTGTTCCTCTTGCTGTACAGTGTGATGGAGAATCTGCATCAGAAACATGGAGGATTCCTCGAGGCCCATTTTATGTGTTACGTTTATTTCTGTGGTAAAATGATACAACTACAGGCAGGCGTTGCACAAAGAGGAATTCACCTGTTGAGAAATTTCTGGCATGATAGTCACACAGCCAAAAAGTGAACTGGGGGCTGATAGTGAAAGTGCTCATGATGCAATCCTGCTTCTTGCAGTATGATACTGCTCCATCCTTAGCCTGATTTTGCAATAGTCACTGTTTGTATCCCAGCAGTGGCATGTGGAGACCACAGGCTGGGTTTTGGCTTTGAAGAGTATTTTTTTTGTTGCTGTTCTTTTTGTTGTTCACATTTCCCCTTTGCCAGTAGCAGTGCAGCATCCTCCTCTCCTGTGCATGCTTGGATACAATCCCAAATTGTACCAAATCCTGTTGCTTCTGCTGCAGTTCTCAAATTCATCTAGCTAGTCTATGTTGTATTAGCAATAACAGTATGAAACTTAATGAATTAGAATGTGTAAAGGAGGATTCAGAGCATTATTGAGTGACTTTGTGTCCTGGACCGGAGTTTACCCATAGACCTTGCACCAGGAATGTACTGGGACTTTGTTTTCACACGTTTTGTCTCTCCAAACAGGTGGATACATGCAGCCAGGCGCTCGAGAGAACATCGCCTACCTTACTCACACCGAGCGGAGGAAAGACTTTCAGTATGAAGCCATGCAGGAGCGTCGGGAGGCTGAGAACATGGCCCAGCGTGGCATCGGCATGGCTGCCAGCTCTGTGCCAATGAATTTTAAGGACCTAATTCAGACAAAAGCAGAGGAGCACAACATTGTTTTCATGCCTGTGATTGGAAAGCGGCATGAAGGGAAACAGTTGTATACATTTGGACGGATTGTCATTTACATTGACAGAGGTGTTGTGTTTGTACAAGGAGAAAAGACTTGGGTGCCAACCTCTCTCCAGAGTCTCATTGACATGGCGAAGTGAGGCCCCCGCTTTGAACTGTGAAGACCATCTTGCTCACATTTTTTTGTATAACTGTCTTAGAATAAAGAAGTTACAGGTTTGTAAATAAAGTGAAACTAGCTGCATGCCAGGATTTTTTTTCTTAGAAGAACTGTTCAGGCACTGTCAAGAGATGAAATTACACATGGAAGTTGGTGCTAAGGGAGGAACAAGCAGTTCCAACATTTGTGTAATTGCCACCTGCGCCAGAGGTTTATCAGCAGGTTCGAAGGGACCGCAGGAGGTGATTCTCTGCTTCAACAGCTGATGAGCGAGGGCTCTCCAGCAAGAGAGATGTCACAGCTTCTCCCTGCCTGCTGCACTGTTCTGGCAGTGAGTTACTGTCCCGACAATGTCCCTCTCGCAGCAGGCTCCTCTCTACCACACACAGCCGGGACTCATCCCACCTCTTTCCAGGTGTGCTGGTGGCCACAATAACAATCTATGAAAATGTTTCCTGGCGTAATTCATGGTAGTGACTGGGCCTTGAAGAAGGTCTGAGTGAGTGGCAGGTACTTGTGTGTTTGAAAATTCTTTGCAAAATGCCCATGCAACCACAAGTATACATGTAACAGGCATAGGTAACGATGTCGATAAAGAACTTAGAAGCTGGAACACTATACAAGAAATAAATGTTATTACCCAGTGCCCCTGCCTGCTTTATATTTAGTCCTTACTCTTTTACAGCTTGTTTCATCCCAAAGAATTGCAAAGCATCCCCTATACTACAAAAACTCCCACTACCCCAACATGCTGATCTGTCTGAGCTGATGAGCAGGCACAGCCCCCTCTCCCAGCATGCTTCGCTTTTGCAAAGATGAAGCAGAAGATTAGCTGTGAACCTCGAGGCTGGTTCGAGGGGCTTCGCTTTAACAGGCAGCTATGAGAGCTCTGCTCAGTGTGACACAAGATTTGCTTTTTTGTGTGCCCCAACTCACATCTTTGAATTTTGGAGTTTATTCATGACATAAGTTTGGTTTATAGCCTTGATTAAGACAAGAAAATATGCAAAGAAGAGCTGTATCAATACATTTAAAACCTGGGACTGTTTAAAGTAATCTTGTCAATATTATGTCATTATTGACTCTGCTTTCTGTGCATTACGCTAGTGACCCTGGTGCCTATGAAGTTCTCTTAGTAGAGTGAGGCTGTGTGGTACTTTTCATCCCAGATCGTTTCAAAGCACTTTAATAACCATGGCCTGTTTGATGTCATCGCTCATGTGGTGTGACTCTTCTGTAACAGCAGGCAACAGCACTGCACAGTAATTAGTGGGAAAAAAAAATAATTGAATGTGGATTTCCATTAGCATTGGCTTTTATATCTAATAGATTCATTTCTATTCCTAGAGTGTCTGTCAGTGCAGGGGTGAAATACTGCTTGAATTTTCTGTGGTTGTGAGGGTAATGTGAGTATTCAGAGACTTTCTGAATATTTCTATTCAAAACTTTTTTGATCCAAATTTGGGCAGATGATTATGGTCAGCTTTGATGCTGCTACGAAGATTGCTTTGGCATGGCTGATAGATGCAATGGTCAGAACACTGCTTTTCCAGATCATTTGGAAGGTGGTGCAATCTAAGGCTTTCTTGGACAGCATTAAGCAATTGGTTCAGCACGATCTGGGACATCCAGTGAGTCTCCCGCAGCATGACATCTCGTTGGATATCTTCCATTCAAGGACTGGCTGATCCTGTTTAGCTTATTTGAGCTGACAGAGCCACAGCCAAGGCAATTGGCAGCCACACAGTCACTTGAATCACATCCTATCCAGGTCTGTCAGCCCTCCATTCCCTGTGTCCTTTATTTCACATGTTAATTAGACTATCGGTCTCTTTCCCACCTTCCCATCCTCCATTTCCAACACTGCACAGACATTTGTGGTCACAGTAGGTTCATGCATAATCCATTTGTTGTTGCCATAGATGGCTGAATTGTATCAGGAAGGAATGTGCAAGCCAGATCCCCGTATCTACAAGCTCTGCTTGGAGCGCTTCGGTGTTCAGCCCCAGGAATCCATCTTCTTCGACAACAGCAGCCAGAATCTAAAGGCAGCAGCCCAGCTTGGCATTAAAACGGTGAAGGTACAAAGCAACGCAACCAGGGTGGGCTTTGGGTATGGTTTTTAAGTCCAGAACCTCTGTTTGACTTGAATGGCTCCGGATTTTCAAATGGCAGTGGCAGACTCGTGTTGCCAAGCCTTTTGTTTCAGCCTGTCCTTATTCCTACGGGATGTGGTGCAATTAAAGGGGAGGGTTACTGGCGAAGTCTGCACTGTCCTATTTCATTGATGGCTCTAAACCCTACAGCCAGTGTAACCTTGGAGAAGTTGCTTCTCCTTTATGGACCCCAGTTCCCTATTAGAGGAACAGCCCTAACTGTATGGTTGAGACAACCACATCCCCCCGCTGTGAGAACGTAAGACATAGTTAATAGCTTCATGGATCTGTCAGCTGGGGACTGACTGGTTAGCCCCCAGGCTTTGGAGACAGCACAGGGATTTTTACTTTGGTGAGGGGACCACTGGGGGAAGGACAAGCATGGGACTGGTGGGAAAAGTGAACTCTGCTCCCCTGGACTGCACACAGGGAGTTCCAGTTCTTACCCCAGCCCAAGCTCACAGTGCCTATGCCACAGTCACGGATACGTCTCTGGGACAGAGACCAACGCGGGAGTCTCAGTGAGCGCTGGTAAAGGTGCTCCGTGTTGGCAGGGAATGACCCGTGAATTCCTGTCTGTCCTAGTGGATCAGTGCCATTGGACTCACAGATAAATGGATTGCAAGTGTGCAGAGCTCCTTCTTTCCCAGGCACTTTTATCTTCTATCACCCAGTCTTGTTCTCTCCCTCCTGCTTTCAGGTCGATGATCCAGAAGTAGCACTCAAAGAGGTTTTCCTTTGTAAGGGTTTGTTCCATATACTTTTCCAGTGAGACCAAGCATGGAAATCCCAAAAGATTGTCTGTAAAAGTATCTTGAAAATGTTCTCCGTGACCACGCAACAAGTATTGCAGTGCTTTTTGCTCTTCAGCCTGAAAGCTTGCATATTCTGGAGCCATTGGCTCTTTCCATCACACAACAAATAGATTGAAAAATAGCATTAACGAAAGGCTCCCGATCTCCAAGCAAACAGTACAGCCATTCAGGTTTCAGTGATCTGTCACTGTTTCCCAGAAATGGGACATTTTAGGACTCCCTCATTTGGGAGGGGCTGAGCACAAGTTGCCAAAGAGATGCCAGGATTGCTGGCCTGTGAGCCATTATGACCTATTGCCATGCTCCCCCGGGGATTTGGGACACAGGACCAGGTGTAGGTTCCCGATCGCTGCAAGTGAGATCTCAGAGCCAGGCACAGGAAGGGGAAGTAAAACCTGGAGAACTGGTGAGAAATAATCCCAGCTCAGGCTTCTGTCTGCTGACCTTCTGCTGTCAACTCTTCAGGCCCACTAGTGTTACGGCGGTTTGACCACAGACAGTCTACCCAGACCTTTTTTGTCAAGTTTGGAGATCGCTTGCTAGTGCTGAAGAAGGAGCCCTCCGACAGCCTGTGCCCCTCCAGCCCCGCTGTCAGAAGGGAATACAGGTGAGGAGGCAGCTGTGCTCCTCGTGACAGCTGACTGGGAAAGACTCTCGTAGGAGATCCCAAACAACCCCATCCTAAGGACAGTGCTCTATTCCAGCCTTGGCTTTTCTGTTCCACATCACACACACAGTCCGCACACCTGCTTCCCATATTGTCCTCCCCTGCGTTTTGTTCTATATCCCAATCTGTGATCTGTCTGTTTGCTACAGCTAACATGAGCACTCCTGGATTGAGAAACAAGGCTGTGCTATCACCCTGCAGCTGGCAGTGAGCATGCAGTTAGGACCCCAAGCCTGTGAAAAGCACCCTCCCTGCTCCTGCGCTGTAATCCTTCCGATCCACGGGGCACACGACAGCTCTCCCACCACTTGTCGGGAGACGCAGGATCCCACTGTCGCACCTGGCACCTTAGGTGGGAGTGGGGTTGCAGCACAACGCTGCAACCGAGCAGTGAGGAGCCCAGCTAAGGGCTAGCCCCGCGCTGGAGCGGTCATGCTGCAAACCAGTTTGCTGTGCCAGAGATCTCTGCCTCAGCAGCAGGACACTTGTGAAGGAGCGGTTGTGATCTCCCCTTGGTTTTCCAGAGTGGATAGGTCTCAGGTCTCTGGGCCTTATGAAGATTTTAGTGTTCTTCATTTGCCTCCCCCCGATCATGTTATTTTAGTGTATTTAAAACTGAGCACAGGACTCTCATACCGTGTGTCTGCCTAGCAACAGCACAGTTCTAGTATTGATTCCCTAATGCCTTTCTGTGCTGACACGGCTTTCTGACTCTCCCTGGCAGGGTACTGAAAGGACTCTCTGAGGCTGGTGTTCCTCCTCCCACTGTACTTGCTCTCTGCGAGGACAGAAGGTAATCTTGTCCCTCAGCTTTCACTCTGTGCTTGACAACTTCGGCCAGATTCCCCCAAAGATAAGGAGACGAGAGAATAAGGAGCCAGACTTCCCAAAGTGCACTGGTCTAATTAGCATTTGCCCAGTCTCGAGCTAGAGGAGCCTTTAGAAGTTCAAAGGACAGTAACACTTTTATTTGGCTTGGTTTAGGTGTGTCCTATTTTAGCAATTAATCAAAATGCTATCTGCCTTTGAAAAGCAGCTATAAAACAATGTCGCAGGGCTTCCCGCTGACTCAGTATGCTCAGGTTTCTGATAAGGAGGTAATTTTTCTAACTGCCAGACCTCAGACTTACCCCAAGATCTACAGCCGTGATAGCAGCACGTCTGTGACCAGGACACCCTGTGTAGTCTGCAGTCAGCACAGCTACGCTCAGATCTCTGCTGGCTGCAGTAATAAAGTCTCTGCACTGCAGTTAAATGTGCGTCCACTGTTCGTGGTGGTTGTGTGCAGTCTGATAGCCCACAGATAGCACTGCAGGGGAGGCACAGAGATGGTTGGTGTTGTAGCCTGGCCCCAAGCTCAGCTTCTTGGGGCTGGAGGGACCAGGACGGATCGTGCCACAGCCATGTGCCACCGCCTGGCAGCCTGAGTTGGGCTTGAGCCGAGGCCACAGCTGGGCGTGAGCGCTCATGGGGCAATGCTATTGAGGCTGCTTTTCACCTTGCCATGCAAGTGAGGCCTGGGAGCATTTTCAAGGTGCAGGTGAGATCTGAGGGGTGGTAGGCAGCAGGATTAACTTCAGACATGCCAATTCTGCCTTGCTTCCCTGGCACTTTTGGCACACCTTTCTACCTGATGGAGCACTGTGCTGGCCGTGTCTGCAGGGACGTCTCCCTCCCTGTGCTGCAGCCTAGCGAGCAGAGAGCTATTTACACTGCCATGGTCAAGTCCTCCCCAAGATCCACAGCGTAGACCTCACAGCAGCCAAGCTGGAGGACCTCAAGGAGCATGGTGAGAGAAGGCTGTGTATCCTCGATCACTGTTTTCTTCTCCTGTGTATCAGCGTTTCAAAGGATAGGCTCAGGTACAGGACTTGGGCCAAACTTGGGGGCAGTTGGGAAAGTGAAGATGAGCAGCAGGCTGTCTGAATCCCCAGGTGTGGTGGGAGGGTGTGGGGAGCTGCTTTAGATCCTCCAGGTCTGTATTTCTCGGTAGTAGTCCCCAGAGCTTCCTGCCATGAGCAAGAACTGCGCTGTGGGTGCAGGAGTAACTTGTTTGCTGCCATCTCCGACCAAACTTCCTCAGCTCCTCCAGTCTCTCTGCAGAGCTATCTCAGCTTCTTGGAGTTGGTGGATGGAGAAGTTACATTTTTGTCCAGGCAGGATCTGATTATTTCCACCAGAACATCAAATCCAGTGCCCGGTTAAGAATGTATGAGATCCCTGAAAATCACAATTAAACTCTTGGAGCTTATCTCAGGGTGCTGGGCTGAGATCTGAGTGGCTGTTTGACTTTTTCTGCATGCACCTTTTACGCATCTCTTTTGAAACCTCTTTGTGCCAATCCCTTTTGCTGAGAGCTGTTGTTCCTCTGTTAGAGGTAATTACATTCAGCGGCAAGTTTGAGACCTGGACAAAGCAGTATCGAGCTATGGAAACTCATGTTATCCCAGCGATGGAGAGACTCATTGAGCGGCTGCCTCTGCATTTTCCCGAATCTCAGAAAACGCCAGACGTGCATGGTGATTTCAGGTCCTGCTCGGCTGACAGCACTGCCCTGGAGGACATCTCAGGCAGCAGAGAGGGAGAGAGAGTGTAAAGCAATATGCAAACTCCAAAGAGGTGCTGAGTTGGGCTGGCGCAGCAGCTTCAGAGCAGTCCAAAAGCTGGGCTTTGGGTCAAGTTCAGCATCCTCCAGGTAGCGAGACCTAGAGAGCCACAAGCCCTTCACGTCCGTCATGAGAAACGTATCCCAGGAGCTCTGACTGGTGCTGTTTTGCACCCAGAGCTCTTGTATTTTCCCCAGTGTTTATCTGCCTGTGGCAGATACTGATCTGTGGCAGCTTAAAGCAGTGCCCGTTTGAGGGCAGGGGAACTGGGAGCAGGAACTGAAAGCCTGGACTCCTGATGTCCGATTGCAATCTTGCTGCCTCATTGGTGATTCAGAGTCTCTTCGCCCAACCACTGCAAACACTGGTCTAACACAGGAGGATCATCAGGTCTTTCTGCAGTACTCAGAAATCAGTCCTGATGTGTCTTGCTAATGGTATTTGGTGCTTAAAGAGTTTGGGTGGCTGGTGAGATGCTGTAGGATGTATGCCACAACCTGCCGGTGTTACAGGTGAAGTCATGCAGGAGCGTGGTGAGGGGGGACAGCGGTGGGGGATGCTGAGAGCTACTTCTGTGTTGTCAGACCCTGGCTGCCAGGGCTGTGAGGCTGCAGCATAGGCGTGTGACAATTCTGGGCCAGGGTCCCTTCCCGCAAGGTTTAGCACACCCAGTCCCAGTGTGACTGGAAGCTGGTGAGCTCTCCGCACCCTGGCAGGATGGCTGCCCTCTCTGTTTCCTCCTCAGCAGGCTGCTGCCCTCTCCTGGGTCTCAAAGTGGGGAAGGCTGTGCTACGCATAATCTGCAGCACATGGAGTTATTGCGTGCCTTTGAAATGACCAGAAGATGCCCCTGGACGGTGACTTGCCTGCTTCACTTTTTGGCTAGCCTATCCTGTAACATCTGTTAATGATCCTGAATAACGTCGTTTCATTCTTCAAAGCACAGTTCAGTTCATCATTAACCAGGTAGTTCAGTGTTAAGTAATCTCAGTCCTCTCTGACCTAGGCTTGCAGAAATTAATGTTTCACTTGTGCAGCCTCCCAAAGGACTCAGCAATTTTCAAAGAGCATGAAGAGCACTGGGAAGCACCTGCTGCTGCTGAGCACTGGGATTTTTTTCCACCCCTCTCAAGACTTTTCTGATCTCTTCTTCCCTCTGATACAGGATAGACAACCTGGTCTTTCATCCAGACAGGCCAGAAGTCCTTGCTGTCCTTGCTTTCAGCTCTTGGAGATCCCATCTCTGATTTGGCAAATAACCGTATGGCCTGGTTCCTGCCACCTCACGTTGATGCACTGAGAGGTACAGAGAGGGGCAAAGTCACATTTGACACATGGAGAGAGGAACCAGAGTTCAGAAACAGATTAGCTCCTGCCCAGAGAGCTCAGCTGACGGGCTCCTTCCATCTGGAAAGGGCTGTGGGTCTCGTACCATATTCCTTGCTCTGCCCTTTCTCCCCTCACTGAAGAACATTCGGCAATCCCCCAGGGCAGAAACATCTTTCTGCATGTGCAGTAATCACTGCCGTGGTCACTCCATCTCCAGTTTGTCTCGTATCTGCCACCCGTTTGGCAGATATTCTGCCACATGCTCCCTGGGTGCTACTGTCACCCTGTTCATGCTCATGGATCTTTGTTAGCAGCCATGTCAGGGATGGCCCCAGAGAGGAGGGCCCTGCCTCACAGCTTGCAAAACTGTGTTTAAAAATCAGTTTGGATTATTTTCCCTCTCATTTCAGGTGTAAAGCTGGGGAATTTTTTGGGGTGGAGAGCTGTGAATCAGGCTGGCCCAGAAGGGACTTGTCCACAAAGTTACACACTTGTTAAAAAGAACAATATAGGTGTAAACAGGGAGGAAAGTTACTCTGTCGTTTAGGAGGAAGATCAATCAGTCACTGCCTTCACAGTCTGACCCCAATGAAAAAAACTGCCCCGTATGCACTTCACCTACATGGGTTGGTGCCAAACCCTCGTTGTTATGTATAGAAACAGCATGGCAGCAGTGCAGGTGTTGGATGGGCGCAGGTGTCTCCGCTGCTCCGCAGCTGCATGGCTCTGCCACCAGCCTTATGGCATCCCTAGAAAGCTCTGAGCTCCTCACTGCCTGCTGCTTCGCTGTTGCCTCTTTGTGTCTTCCACATGACTGG
>NW_009598737.1:0-20990 GCF_000690535.1 Cariama cristata
TTAATTCATTCATTAAAATGATATTGCTGTTAAGATCCATTAGAAAGTTGGCTATCTCCCTGTAGTTACAAAAGGGACAGACAGTAAAACATTTCATAAAATTCCATGAGCTGTAATCACTGTTTAATGCCAGAGAGGTTTTTTTCTAACTTGAAGTCAGTAATTTTCTCTGTGTGCTAGAAATGTTTCTCAGCACCTTGTAGTTAATGTTTTTACTTGTACATTGTTTACAGTACTTAATGATCTTAAAACCAAGAGAGCTAACATCAAAATCATGACATCTTTAGTGATAACAGAATACCTGCGGATACCAAACATGCACAGTCTAACTCATTAACAATGAAACACCAACTACCTTCTCTGTTGCAGTTCATTGAATGGTTTGTGATTTTGGCTACAAGTTAGGACAGGAGTGGGAGAAAATGACGAGGACATTCAGTATATTCCTTTGCATGCACACAAACACAAAAAAAAATAAAATTACGGACTTCAGAATATTATTAATCTATTGTAGACAAATTACAGTTAATATATTTCAAAAAAAAGAACTTAGGGACTTCAGAATATTATTAACTTATTGTAGACAAATTACAGTTAATATATTTCAGGTTGAAGCCTATCTAAGCCAATTTAAAATCAATGTTTCTGAACTGCTGGCTAATTCAGACATTCACATTTTGTACTTTGTGGATCATCTGAGAAATCTCAGTCTCTTGATAGAGTGAATAATTCTCTATTAGCTTCCCTCTCTAGTTCCTAGGGCACAGTAAAAGCTGTGTCAGTAGGGAATTATGTGAAAAATATATTTCTTTTTGTTACCTACACACAGTTCAGCTATGTGCAGTCCAGCCATAACCCTTTCCAGGGAGTCATTTGAGTAGTCCCATGGATGCTGTCATGGTTGATCACATATTAAATTATTCTTGTGTTTGACTATTTGCAAGATCAGATCTTCAGAAGAAGTGTGGGATTTGAGGGGTGAGAACAAGTGGATATATCAAATACAAATAATTTTATAGGTACCTACCTATTCACAGGTATTATTGATTACTTAGGTTTAACAATAGTTACTTAAATGATCACAGCGGGATCTGTGAAAAGATCCCATCCCACTGGGTTAGGTAAGAGCCAACTCCTCTCTCTGTAGCAGCTACAGGCTACACAGACTATATGATGAAAAGGACAGAAACCCCAGAGAAGTGGAAATTCACTGGAGAAGGTCTTGTGGGAAAGTTGGTGAACAGGGTTGCTCTTGACTCCAGTGGAACTTGGATTTCATCAAAAATAACGCTTCTCCTCCAGCCAAACAGGAAGCCTGTGGTGAACTCAGCATCTGGTATCTCATGGATCTTGTTCCAGTGTCTTGCTTACAGCATCGTGTTTCATCTTTATCCTTCTCAAAGACAAATTAGAGCAATACGTAAGTGAAGCTGAGGTGGAAAAGGTGTAGAGGGACAGGGATAAAGAGAGAGGAGGACAAGCAGAAGGGCAAGTGACCCTTTACCTGTATGTAAAGGGTGATAGATACTAGACATCATGGGAGAGCTGGACCTTTGAGAAAGGTCCTTTCCACCTTAGAGCTGGGAAAGGTAATTTGAGGTGGTGGTGAGATTGGCTTAAAATGGATATTCTGTGGATGACGGGCAAAACTAGACAATTTGTAAGGACACTAACATGCGGCATTAATGTGTTCTAAAATGAGAAGATACTCTCAGAGCCATATTTTTTGAAGAAGCTCAGTGCATGACAGATGCCATTTACTCGCTCAGATTTTTCACAAGAGATCATCTTTGTAAGAGAGGTGACTGGCAAGTATGGGGAAGCTGGTGGATCACATGCTGCTCTTTACAGGTATTAGGTGCCTTGGGTACTGGAAGTAACTTGTCTGGGCACAGGTGTCAGAGCTCCACGACACCGCTGACGGTATCCAACCCAGATTGTTCAGAGCAACCAAGGGTTGTGCAATGCCAACATTTACCTAGCGCCCAGATTTTTAGCAGTAGTCATCAGCTAGAGATTTTATTATACTTGAATAGCATTGTTGTCTGCCGGAATGGTATGTAGCCTATATAGAGATATCAGTTTTCTTATAAAAGGTTTATTTTTTATTAGAAGACCTAGTAATTTAGAAGAGTAATTTTAGGCTACTTCTGACTTTCAGACTGTAAGGATTTCATTCATGAAAATCCTGACTTTTGTTTGATACTATCTTTGTCTTTCTAATTATTTCCAAAGCTTTTTCTGTGTCTGTGATATCAAACATTTTGTGAAAAGGGAAATATCTCAGGCTCGCCATGCTGCAGGTTCTTGACCCATTTGCTTTTATATCCTGAATGTGAATGTTTTATCAGTGGAAGACAGATACAAAATTCAGCTATTGATGGATTAGGAAACCCAACCGGTTCTACTTAAGTGTGTGGAACATTTGCCACTGGCTTTTCTGAGAGGCAGGAGTGAGCCATGTTTTATTCTTACCTAATCGTTTCATAGCTTTTAGGTAAAAATATTTTTATACAAATTGCAAAACAGGATATTTTACTTCTAAGAGAACTTCCTATTGAATTAAGAAGCTGTGACTGACTTTCTTCTTTTCTGATTGTGAGTGGGATAACTCACCATTGTGCCAACTCAAATAACCGAAGAGTTACTGAGCATATTTTTAGGAAATGTTTTGGTTTTTTTCCAGTCAGACCCAATTATGAATGCTCTGATTCATTTTAGTGTAAAAAACAAAACCTCAGTTATTGTTTGTATTTTCTTTTTGTAAATGACACGTTTTCCAAAGAGCTAGCCTGTGCTTTCTGTGTTCGCTGTGTAGCAGTGTGACATTGCGTCAGAAAGTGAATCTGTTCTTAAGGAGGTATTGCAGCCTTTCAGTTTTGTACTGAACCTACCAAGATTTGGTGGTTGTTCTCACAGTCCTTGAATGTGGATTGTCTGCATTTTTTATTTATTTTTTTTAAACCTACTGATAAACTAAGAGCTTGTCTTTACTGGAAAGATGCATTGCTTTATCTTCTTTGGCACAGGTAATACAGTCCACTTTTCCCTTGTGGGCATTATAGGTGGGTCTGGGAGCACTAGCAGTAGACATTATTCAATTTTCAGTTCCTTACTAGTTAGCCAAACTTTTAGTGTTTGGGCTAAGAGTTTGCATG
This sequence comes from Cariama cristata, assembly GCF_000690535.1. Lineage (NCBI taxonomy): Eukaryota > Metazoa > Chordata > Aves > Cariamiformes > Cariamidae > Cariama > Cariama cristata. The sequence continues at coordinate 3,159 of NW_009598737.1, forward strand.
CCAAGTATTTGCCTTATCCTAATTTATTTTTATTTAATTTTTTGTAATACCAGATAAATGAGTTATCTGCTTCCAGCAATCATAAGAAAAATATCTTAGGGTTATTTTAATGTCAAAAATTATGGCAAGTTTCTTTAGAAAGGCTCTGGTGTTATCACAGTTTGGAATGTGATCAGTTTCCCCCTGCACTCGGCACTGGTGAGGCCGCAGCTCGAGTGCTGTGTTCAGTTCTGGGCCTCTCGCTACAAGAAAGACCTTAATTGTTTGGATTTTGGCCTTTTCAGCTTCCATATACTGTTAATCTGGCTTCTGTGTGTGGTCCTGTCTAGACTCAGAACACTTTTCTGGGATACCAGTAGGTGTGCAGCATACCGATAGCACTGGGCTGTGGGTTAGGGATGTCACTTAGCAAGCGGTGTGTCGCAGCAGTGCTGTAAATTCCCCTCTCCGCAGCCCAGACGAGGCATACGTGTAAAAAGCAGTTTTGTGGGTACAGTTGTGACTCCAGTAGGCAATTCTGGGGGAAATTCTTCTAATAAGGCATTGCACCTTCTCATTGCTCACTAGCCAGGAGAGATCCACAGGAGAGGCATATTCTGGGATAGCATAACCCAACTGAACGAGGTGGAACAAGCAATCTAGTATAGGCAACGTAGCCAGGGAATGCTGCTGTACAGTTATTGGGCAGTTCACTCCACTAGAGCTGTGGAGTGAGGAGAAAAGTGGGCTATACTATTTTATAGATAGATCCACCCATTGATCTTTTGGTGTATGGATGTGTAGAGCAAAGCGGTTTTGACAGTCCGTTGAGTGAGGTGGGTCGGCTCATGTGGCTGCACTCATGGGATGGAAAATGCTGTTAAATGTATCAGCTACACCAGTACAAAGCCTGTGTGGAGAAAAGGCTTTGTGCTTTTGCCTGGAGTTACTGTCTCTATTAATTTTTCCCCTTGGGAACTTTTTTGGTACAGTGTGTATCTCTTCCTTGTAAATAGCAAGAGCTGGGTCAATGTGATTGTATAGGTTCACCTCCTGCTGTGAAGGTGTTACATGGCAGTGTATGGAGCTGACCTCTTGCCTTGTCTACCCAGCCTTTGGGCTGCTGGGGATAAAAGGACTTGCATGGGGAGGCACTGCCTCCAAACCTGCTTTGTGAGCCTGGCTGGGAACAGAGACATTTTGTTCTGCATGTGAAAATGATATTTCAAATCTTTCTTTTGTCATGAGTTTGAGAGAACTACCTTTAAAAACCTCCAAGTAGCTCACTATAAATACATCTAGATGAGTGAAACACTTGTGTTTTTGAAGCTCTTAAAACATATTTTATAATGGAGTTGAAGGATGTCTTTGCAGTGGGGAGTGCAGGAATTACAGCAATATTTACCATCATCTGCAATACAGGCAGGCATGGTACAAATTCTCCTATATAATCCAATAAATATGTGGTATGCCTGGCCTGTAATATTTGCAACTGTTATAAACTTTTTGGTTATGCTGTATGCAGTATCAGATCCATTATGGTCTTAAAATCACATAAGAGTAATTCATTGATGGATCCCAACCCAAGAATTTCATTAGAAACTTTTATAGAAAATCATGATAAATGGCTGTTTACAAAGACAAATCTCTTGGGGTGTAATCATTCTTTAGGAGAAAAATATGACTATTGCCTAGTCATAAAAGTGAAAAAGGGTAGAATTTTTTTATTTGTTATAACGAATTAAAATGTGTATAATTTGAACGTGTCACAATAAATACATAAGTACAGCACATTGGAATGTATTACAATATCTATAAGAATAACAGTTGTTCAACATAGTTATGCCACAAAATATTTTCCTTATTCTAATTTATTTCTACTCTTGCAAAATCACACATCGATGTGTCATTTAGGCAGTTTTCTGCACGCATATGGTCAGTCTTTTGCCTGAATATTTCAATAACAGCTAATCAATTACAAAGCAAAAGCTCATGTTCAGCTTACTTATTAATTCATTTTCTAATGCCATGCTGGTATCAGTGACATTTTTTAAAATAAATCTTCTGGAAACAATCCAGCTAAATCAGAGGGAAAAATATATAGGGAATTTCTATCAGAACTGAGGTGTTTGACATTAATGGTCTGTGTGCTGCCACTTCAAATTTCACATGCACATGAAAAAAACTGAGAAGACTGACTAGTGATAATTAAAATCAGAAAGATACTGGGTTGTATGGATTCCATACCAGAAGAATAGGCAAAATCATTCTTAGTTTACAATGAAGAGGTAAAGTAAGCATTTTTTAACATTTCAAATAGTATTGGATTAATTGAAAGAATTAAAAATAGAAGCAGCTTTCCTTCTTTGAGTTACCATTTGGGGCCCTTGAGTAAAGCTCATGATGTTTCTGGACAAAAGAAAATCAATAGCATGCCACTTTTAGTATCTACTGAATGTTAGCCAGTTAATAATTTAAAAAAGAGAGCTTGCTGCTACCCTTGCAAGGTTTTCCCTTTGATCAGAGAAGCAGCCAGGTTCAGCTGCCTGTTGGGTATTCCTTTGTACACTCGCTGTCAGTGAATTAAAATAGCTTCTCCTCAAATAAGAGAAACTGCCCTCAAATTGCAGGGCAAGTTTTTTTGATGGCCTTGATACGAACCACCTCAAAGATGAGAGCCTTAAAAAAAAAAAAGTCTTTCAAAGGTGATTTGGACTAATATTATTTGACCAGCTCTTGAAGACAGAAAGGGAATTGTAGTAGCCACAAATGCAAGCAGAGGTGATTGTACCTGCTCAAGGACTTGACCACAATTTCTACTCAGATGAAACTCCTGAAGAATGAGCAAAATAATTTTCGGGAACAGGTATCTTTAACAGTTGTGCATTGCAGGAGTGAAAATTTTTTCCATCTTCTGACCTGAGCTCGGATCTGTTTTTTGCTGCCAGGACATGCAGCACAGATGGTGGAGACTAATTGGGGTGGAGGGCAAAGCCTCTATGTGCTCTTGAAATCGCACGCCTCTGCGGAGGTCGAGGGGGCAGTTGCTGTAGCACAGGCATCCTTGGGGCTGATGTGAGAGGTGACGGCCTCCCTGGGTTTGCCTGCAGGTCATGATGCAAAGCTGAATGGGTGTAGCAGCCGTCTACCATGCTTCTCTCTGGACAAATTCCTCCATCCCTCCATCTGACTCAGCCAACAGAAGTGTGTGTGTGCATGGAGGGGTCCTACAGTGAGCCCTGCAGCAGCCCCAGCAGATGCAGAAGCAGCATTTGGGGTTCACATCAGCTTTGCTGTGCCAGGGCTGTTTTATGTTGGCTGCCCTTTCTTGGGCTTGCTGCAGGTGGACCTCTGGGAAACTGCTTCCTCCTGCCCTTTCCAAGTGTCAGAGCTGTGGAGGGCAGGATGGGCCTGAGAGAGATGCAAATCATTTGCTTGTATCAACGGGGGTGCTCAGAGATGCAGTAATGTTCCCATCTGTCCTCCAACAGCTCATGCTAAGCTCTGTCTCTCTTAAAACTTGCACTGTAGCAGGCTAAGACTTGGTCTGGGAAACTGGAGTTTGTTGCCATTCCAGCCCTTTCCTTCTTCCCAGAAAACAAGAAAAAGTCCCAGCAGGACTTGTCTCATATTTATGTCTGTCCATAACCTTCATGGCAGTGCTCAGTCCCGGCCACTGTTCTGGATGTCATTATATGTTGCATATGCAGATTACAGAGGAGGTGGAAATCTGTTTCCAACTCTGTGAGCGGTTGCACCATCCATCAGAGTAAGTGCTGCTGGGGAAGGAGAATACAACGGGACACCTGATCAGACACCCTCTAATTTGTGTCTTCCCGTCTTCCCGGCATCTGGGTTTTCCCATCATTCTGAGGGATCTGGGAAAGTGGCTGTAATGACAGAGAGAGATGCCAATCAGACCTTTTGTAGAGCCCCATCATGTAATTTGTGTTGTGTTTCTTTCATTGTACCATGAGCCGGCATCGCTCCTGTTCAGTCCTAAGTTCTCTGTAGGCAGGTACACTCCGTTACAGCCAAACCTTTTGTTTGCTCTGACATCTTCTCTCGTTTCTTCCCCTCATGCTGCTTCTCCAGTTCCTCCATTAAGCAGTAGGCAACCATAGGTGAACCACTATGGGTGTTGACTGTACTAGAAAGATCCTGAAAATATCTCCTCTTCAGCCCAAGCAGCGGTAACGAAGCAGGACTGTCAGGTGATGGGACCCCCCCAAAGAAGGAGTGGTGTAGGTGCACAGAACGTGCAATTTAAAATGGTTGTTTAATATGCCATCGTCAGGCTGACACCAAGAAATGGGATGTTAAAAGATTTTTAATGGACACATAAAGTAGCACAAAGATTAAGCTGACACTCTCATGTCTGTGCGCAGAGGTAGCCTTTCTGCTGTATCATATTCATGTGTTTTACAGAGAAGACAAATGGCTTACAACATTATTATCCATGAGCCACGTCTATCTACATTTAAATTACAAAGGTCAGGTCCACTTGTACAATAATTAAATTTTAATAAAATAAGAATAATTTATAACTTTCAAGTCCACATTATAATTGAGTGGGATAGCTGTCCCACACACAGCCTCAGTACACGATACAATTTATGCATGAGCTCAGGATTCTCTGCAAGATGCTGAAATCAACATTGTATGTTAGGGATGTGGATACTTATTTTAGGCACTGAGTTTGAAAATTGTGGTTTGTAGAAATACATGCAAAAATATTGCCAAAATAAGCATTCAAAAACTCATTTCAATATGCAGCTGCTTGTAAGCACAGTAATTAAGATACATTGGGTAAATTTACTACATCTTTCCTCACCCACACCAGTGAGATAGAAGTTGCAGATTTCAGATGAAGACTTCACAGATCTTTAAACTCCAGCCAGAACTCAGCAGAAAGGTGTCTGAGAGAGCAGGTCTGCTGCTTAGCCTGGTCTTGTCTCCACTGCTCTGAGCTCTTTGATGGAGGGAATGTTGCTGGGATCACCCAGCTCCCACCTATTGTAGATGGATTTATTGTTGTGGATCTGCAGCATTACATTCTGGCATGCCAGCAATGAGTTAACTCAACTTTTAATGTCTTCAAAACGCTTTTCAGAAATGGACTCGTTTATGCTCACAATCCTGCAGGATGGGAGGGAAGGAGAGCGTCAGTCTACCTGTTTTCTGGATAAAGGAACAGAAGTGGGGGGTTTGACATTTTTCTTGACAGAAATCGATCAGTGTTGGCTTTACACTTCACATACCATCACCAATCAGTCATTGCCCTAAATGCCGCTTTACATTCTGCAGTGGAAGATCCATGCTCCTTCTACCTTGCTGCTTCTCTGAAATAAATCAACAGGTTTTACCTCTACTTTCTCCTCCAGCTGGGGTGATGCTGGTCCCTGAAAGGAAGACGGAAGATGGATTTGAGGAGCATTTCGGCTTGAACTACTTGGGACACTTCCTGTTGACTAACCTCCTCTTGGATACGCTGAAGCAATCAGGAACGCACAGTCACAATGCTAGGATCATCACTGTCTCATCAGCCACCCATTATGTAGGCAAATTGCACCTGAATGACTTACAAAGCAGGTACCGATCCATTTTTGATATTCACTGATCTGTAGTAAGGGTGTGCAGATTAAACTCCAAAAGAATTGTTACTGAATACTGAATGGGGGGGGGAGGGGGGTTGGGTGTTCCTTTTTTTTTTAATTAGTGATGATTGTCAAGCAGTTGCTTAATATCATTCAGGCTTGAACAAAGCAAGTCTTTCTGATACTTATACTGCGGTGATGGTTGTGGTGCAGAGCCTGGACTCGTCATTGCCTCATCAGGGAGACTCTCAATAAATGGAGTGTTTTAAAACGGCTTGGGCGAATGCTAATAGACTTTGTCCTCGAGTGAATGCCTACATAGAGGCCCTGATCCTGCCCTCAGATGGGTGCAGACAGATGCCTGTGGCTGCTAACTCCCTGCCCACTGCGTGTGGGGCTGCTGACTTGGCTCTGGGGAGGGCAACTGGCCCCACCTGCCTGGTTGCCTCGCAGCTTCCCCCAACCCACTCGAAGCCTGCTGCTCCTTCTTCCCTGTCAGCTCTGCCCACTGGCCTGCAGCTCCTGGCATGCTATCCTCCCTTCCCTCCGCCTCTGGCCTCCAACTTGTCCTGCACCACTCCTGACGTCCCTGTCCCCAGCCTTGGCCTCCCTCACAGCTTTCCTCCAGCTTCCCCCACCTGCCCCCACAGCCCTGGGCTGTGTCGTCCCTCCTGTCCCCATGGTCCTTGCCCTCTCACACATCAGCCTGATGTTTCACTGCATACACTGGAGCCCCAGCTCTTGTCTGTGTCACTCCCTGAGCGCTTACCGAGATCCAAGTGGGTGGGTGTCCTGGGTTTTTGACCGAGTAAGGTGTGTTAAAATGCATGGCTGTATTCTGTCTGACTGATTTTATTTAGGAAAACTGAATGTCTATAGGATATTTCTAACATTAGGAAGACATCAAATGATGCAGTAAATGTCCCTGGTGTCATATGGGAACCGTGTAGAGTTCTTTAGTTGGTTGAGGAATGGGCAGGATAACTGAGATGATACATTTCAAAATTTCTCCATGCAGTTGTGTGTGGCAATTACGCACTTACTGACAGGCTCAAACAGAGCCTGTCCTCTGATGGGCTCCAGAGCGTTTCTGCCTGCACAGAGCAAGTTGGAGTTTTGCATCATTTCAATGCAGAAATTCTGTCTCCATCCTTTGACAGGGACTTCAGCACATGTTCAGAGGCACCTGGCCCCAGGTTTCATTTTGGAACAAAGACTAAAGTTAGAGTGCTGGGCTGTTTCCACTGCAGACATTTTACATATGAATGCTGCATTAAGCATGTCAAACTTTCTGTTTGACTTCTGATTACATACTATGGCATCAGTTTTATTACAAGCACATTGTTTAGACTCTGCAGGGTAGTCACAGTTTAATCTCTTGCTTGTAAAGCAACCACAGGAAATTACCCTTACTCTTCACTTGATGTGTGTATTCATTGTTTCTAATGGGCATGTGCTGGATGGCACCATGCAAGGGGGCTAAGGGGAGTGTAATTAGTATTTCTTTGGGCTAAAGCACAGAATGCAAAATTAAATGGCTGTTTGGTGCCTCTAGATAACAGTAGTTTCCTTGATTATAGCAAAGCCTTGTACTGTGCCTCTTTAATTTAGGATCATCCTTACCTGTGATTCATCAGTATTAACTCATATTTTAAAGGAACCAGAAGTCTTTCAGTTGTTAGGAAAGTTATGGTTGAGCATGATCATGACCAATCTGATGTAAAAAATAATATACCAGTGGGATTTGCCTGCAACTTTTGCGCCAAACCCTACTCTTTACATTTCAACTATATTGGTATAAGAACCATAAATGACGACAGACTCTGGCTGATTTTGCCTCCTTTTTCCCACATGGATGCTCTGAATCGCTCGGGAGCGGCAGCAGTGCCTGCTTTCCAAGCACACAGGCACACCGGTGGGACCCGGAGGCGGCTGTGGATTCTGCTCCAAACCTTTTCTTGGTTGAGGTGGAAGAAGATACTCCTGTGGGGCTTTTTTCAGCCTAACTGCTGATAAGCCCCCACTCAGGCAAATAGTTAGTTATCACATAAACGGTGCTACTAAAAACAGTGAGATCGCTTGTGTGTTCGAGTGTGTGCCTACAGCCTGAGCGGGTGGTTTCGCAGCCCTGGAGGACTGTTGCAGGGTACCGTACACAGGCATTGCCTACACCACGGGGCCTCGGGGCTGCCTTGTGATTCAGAGCAGTGTTTAAGAGCTTTGATGGATGCGGTAAAGACACCCACGGTAAGCACTGTGATATGATAGTGTTCCACAAATTGCCACAGTTTCCCAGTGATGCCATCCCTCATTTTTGCCACTTGTGTGAATGGGAAATCTTTCTAAAAATTTTATACTGGCTTTTTCCTTATTTTGAGTTACACTAGTTGGCTGTAGTTCATTTCGCGACTTGAGTGTATGTTGCCAGATTGGCTGATAGTCCTAACCTTGCAAGAAGGCTGCAAAACAATTTGGAATCATTTATTCACAGTGGAGAAAGGGGGCCATACTATGTGCTGGAACAATTATCGGTGGCAGCAGACTGAATTGTTTACCATGCTCTTGTCCCGTTATTCCTAGATTTTGTTTGGGCTGATGTCCAAAGTGGGGGCGAGTGATAGTGGTGGAGGAGGGATTCACCCGTCAAACATGGCAGAGAAGGAAAGGCAGAAGACTGTCTTGACATAAAGGATACAGTAAACCAAGATTGAGTTCTCTGCTTTACCAGAGATTTTTGTATGAAGTCATTCTCCCCCTCGGGAGACCCTGGGTTGGCAGTCACAGTTGTGGCTGTCGCTCCCCATTGCTTGTGCTTGCTGCTCAGAAATCTGCTCTGAAGCCAGATGTCATCCATATCACAGTGACCACAGGGCAACAGCAGAACAAATAATTGTTGGAAGGTCTGTCCCATGAACAGTATTAAATGCAACTTGTGTTACTGTCTTGACATTTCCTCTTTGATTTGTTTTCTGACACCTTACCAATCTGATTTATCCAATGTTTCTCCTTTCAACTCCTTTTTGGTGGGAGGTTTAATTTAATTTTTCCTTGATTTTCCTTACATTTTACATTATTTTTCTTCCTTTATGATATCTCTCTTCATTCCTGCCTACTATTTCTGTGTTCATAGTTTAATCTTCACCTGTGTCTTTTGAGCTTTTTTGTCTCCATTGCCTTTTCCCTCCCTATCATAATTTTTTCCTCTTTTTTGTGGTGGGAGTGTCTTATTTCCACCCACCAGTTCATTTCCTCCTCTCCACTTATCTTCCTCTTATCTTCTCCCTGTAGCCCCAGCCCTATTTCTCCCCTCTGAATGTCATTTCTCCCCCTTCCTGCCTATCCTCTTCACACACACCAGTAAAAGAGACACAGCATGGGTACATCAAGGCAGGACAGAGCTTGTTCCAAACTGGCAGGGCACAGCTTGTTTCATGTGTGTTACTGAAAATGCAAACGCACAAGAGCAATGTCTGTTCTCCCAGTTCTTTTGCTGAAGGATATATGAGGAACATCAAACACCTTTGTGGTCTTTTAGATCCAGACCATTTTCAACAGCAATCACATGAGTCGACAGGGGGATCCCTAAGGCAAATCTTTCTCCTTCATCCCTACTTTGAATACGGCTGTTTTCAAGGAGGTGAAAGTTTAACACAAACGCTATCTATCTGCAAGAGTCTCAACAGTGGTGATTTCAGCAATCACATGCTGAGGGTAGTACACTGTGCACTCTAACAGCATCACTGGGATGTTCTTTTTTCCTCTTTTTCCTGCCATAAAAAATACTTTCTGAAGTGAAAGGAGAAAAAAAGTATGGTCATGAGAGAATATGGCTGGCTGGTTTTAGCAAAAGCTTGAAGAACATTGTGCCATCCTCTTGGGTTGAGATAGGCTTGAAGAGTGCACTGGAGTTCATGGCGCTCTTACAAGGCTGGGTTGGAGGGCAGTCCTTCAAGTACTCTAGGTACCGAAGTAAGAAGGAATTTTAGGAAAATAAAGAAAAAAAGACCTTGTTCCCTTTCCCAGGCTGTGGCTCATACCTGAATATGCTCCCTTTCCCAGGGCTTAGCATCTTTCTGTCTTCTGTCTAGCTTTTTCTCCATGACTAACTATTCCTTTCATCATCTTCTCTTTTTGCATGCCAAATGGGCCCTGTAATGCTGTGAATCACAGATCTATGAACTCCCCAGCCACAGACGTTCTGGTTCATGTCTCCTGTACGTTCAAGAACAGTTAGTCACACTTTTTCTGCTCTCTTTCCTTTGCTCTCCAACTGCAGAAGGAGCTGATGTTTTTTGTAACTCTCCAAGCTGGTACAATCCCCAGATAATTTCTGTATTTTTTGCCTGTAGCCTTAGTGCATTAATCACGTCAGAGACAATAGAGATTGAATGAAAGGAATTGCAGAAATCCTAGCTGCCACATGCGCATCCTACCTGGTGTAAAATAGGGTAAACAGCTCTGCCTGGGACCTGGGAGGATGCTGGGGAAACGATGCGCTCCAGTTCATCTCCTCTGTTAGGCTGTAAGGGCTGTACGTAAGGGCTGTAACAGGAGGTGTCAGGTACTGATGGGAAAATCTGTCTAGCAGAGGGTCTGGAGACCTCCTGTTCTTGGATGGGTAGTGTCCTTCATCTTCCTTTCTTGCATGTGTGTGATGGTTGTTGGTAAATAAATTTGCGTTAAGTTTGGGCAGAAAGTTAAGGATTTTGCCCCTTCAGCATTGCTGAGGTTTTGAAAACATTGTCCATGAATAGCAATGACAAGTTAGAATGTCAAATTACTTTTGGAACATAGGAATCTATTTTTCAGATCAAAACCATTGATTTCAGTGATTTCAGAATATTTTATTTCTAATTTGTTTGTAATTATCCTTATGAGTACACTGTCATTCGTATTTTGAAGTATAATGTTGATCAAACTGAAACTCCAAACCTTTAATTTCTGAGTCATCCTGTTAAAGGAAGATCTCTCTACTTTTTTTTTTTAAGCTGGACATTTGTTTAAAAGAGTTTTTCCCCTAGGAATGGTTTGATGAGTCAAACTTTTTTTCAATTAAAAGCTTTTTTTAAAAAAAATTCCCATTTGGTTCCTTCAGTGCCTTTTCACAACTGATCTGTCACTTGTAGTTTCTTAATTCTCTGACTGAAAGAATTATGGGATGTACAATATCTTCAATTCAAGCAAAAACAAACACGAAGCTGATGTGGCATAGTAGTAGCACAGTACTATTGTTTTATTTCCAAATTTGTAAATAATAAAGGAAAATTTGTAAAAGGAAGTAGGAGGGATTTTAAATATTACTCTTTTATTTGTTAATCCGTTTTGGTCAGTACAGAAGTCTTTCACAGTTACATATAAAGAACTGTGACACCAGACTGCTACTTCATAAAATGCTGTGAAAACTGCAGAAACTGTAATCATAGAAGACTCTTCTAGACCAGAAGAAAGATACATGTTATTATAAATTTTATTTTACTGAAGGAATATATGTTTTTGTTTGAGTTGTATTGTTTAAGCAGCATTCCCGCAGTGACTTTTATTGCATATTCTGGTTCTATTTGCAAGATAAATCATGTTCCCCTGACAGGACCAAATACCAACTGCAGCACACTGCTGTATTTAGTTAAATGTGTCCTTCCTGCAGCAGGTTCCCAAGTTTTCCTGTCCATAGTTAGATGATAAGTATTCAAATGCTTAATGCGCCTACATAAAGGTATTTCAGTCCTTCTTTGCAAAATGCTTTCTGTATAAATGCAAACTATTTGCTGCTTTGCAAAATGATCCCTTACTTTAGCAGCAGTTGGCATTAATTGCAAAAATTGACTTGCTGGCCTGGAAAATGAGTGTACTGGTGAAGGAACGGATCTCAAATTCTATAAGTTAATTAAAGAAATAAGTGAGCTGTTGTATCAGCAGACCAATTCATCAGTCCGAAAGACAAGAGTTTTAGTTCATATGCAGTGAGTATTTCATCTGTGTTGCAGGCCACAGGTGATCCCAATCCATTCCTGCAACCAATAATGCAGAAATATTTAAGTCAGTGTGTCAGCTTTGGAAGGTTTTATATTTATCAGTGTATTTTCATTCAGTCTAATCAAAATACTTTTAGGGTTCATTGGTTTCTGAAGAACAATAACACAGTGTAACACTACTATCACAAAGGTAATGCCAGACTTTAATGTATTCAGGGAATTTAAATGTAGCTACTTTGTGTGTCACAATATTAACTCTTCTTGTCTGAAAGGGATTAATAGTCTTAACAAAGGATTATTAATAATGGTTAATGATTTAATAGGACACAGTGTTTCTGAACTAGTTCAAGATGTTGAAGATGTTGAGAGGTATGTGATAGACGGAGGTTGCTGCGGCTCAGCCTCTCCTTGCACAGCGGGTTGGGTGGGAGAAGTCACCTCTCTGTGGCACACAGGACAGCAGATCTCGTAGATGTGCCGTTTACCAAAACAGCAAGATGGTTCGTGATAATTTGAAAGTTAACGTACTGCACTTGTGTGACAGAGAAGGCAAAAGGGACTTACGGAGAATGCGGAGTGGAGATAGCTTGTCACCCTTGAGAGGGCAAAGCTGGTTTCACATCTCCCTGTGAGCAAAAAGACTCATTAAGGCTGAGTGAACCTTAAAGGCTTTGGAGTTCAGGTCCTGGGTGATTATTCAAATAGTTTTAGCATTCTTCTCACTTGCTTTAACTACCACCATCCTCACAGTACCTTTGCAGTGGAGTTCTCTGAGCTGCCTAGCGTAGCTGGGGAAAGCTGGCACACATGTCTCTAAATCCCTGGAATAATGTGTTAAGGGAAACGGTCAGAATGATCAGCTCACCTTCCACAAATCCCCTCTGGGTTCAGACCTGCTGTTGCTCCTGGTTCTTCACAACTGTACATCCCTGATCTTGCCACATGCATTAAGGATTACAAGATGTAGTGGAGGGAGGCAAAGGCAGATTTCTGCCTCTGTGATTACAAATGATAATTCTTAACCTTTTTTCTGCTCCCCATCCTAAACCTCTTCTTTCTGCGAAGGAGAACTTCATCTGTTCAAAAGCAGACCAAGTGTTTGAATACTTAAACTTGTGAAGAAAAATTGGTCTTTCGATTAAATCAAATTCTCTATTAAAAATGTGAGTTTTATGAAAAATATACTTTCTAAATGAAATAAATCACTGTAAAAGTAAAATATTTTAGCCCCCGGGAGTTTTAATTCTGCCAAATGTCTTATATAGTTGTAACTTTGTTGCTTCGTTTCTTCTGTTCTCATTATGTGTCAGCTACAATGGTTGCCCTGCATTTCTTGTCCTGGGAGGTGGAGAGGGGCTGTACATGGCACTGTCTCAGCCTCCCGTGAAGGACAGAGACCGAGGAGCACTGTGGCACACAGTAGCTTTCTGAGAAGCTCAAGAGCTTTTAACAGTGATGCTAGCTATAACACGGCACTGCAGAAGTGTCCAAATTAAAAATATTATGAGTTTTGGATGAAATCTTTTGATTCTCAGCTCAAAGGGGGGGTGTTTAGTATCTAAATTGCCCCCAAAAATCAATCAGTCTGGCCAAGCAGCAGTATCTTTTAATTCTTTCTTCAGTGGGGGCTGGGGCAGGGCAGCTCTGTGACTGTGTGTTGGTTTTTCAGGGTTTGGACATGAAACTTCTCATCATTTCCTGGAAAGCCAAACCTGCCTGACTTCACCTGCTTCTGGTTTGTTTGCAAGTGGAAGAGATCGCATGCGCTCTGCCCCCAGGCCATGCCATGTCCCTTCTTAGGAAACATTTGGTTTTCCATTACAGATCTCTGTTTACAGTGTTCCAGGGTGACACAGAATTAGGAAATTTATAAAACAAAACCTCCAAACCAACAGTAAGGCTAAATGGTAGAGAAAGTGATTGCTGTCACTGCCCCTTATGGTACTTTGAAATAACCGCTTTGCAATGCTGGCTATGGACCACTTTGAGCCACTGTATATTATTTGTTTCTTGCAGGTTTCTTTCTTTGCCGAAGTTGGCTTGTTTATGTTCCTTAAGTAAGAGCCCTCCCTTCACCAGCCCCTTTCATACGCTTATTTGAGTCCCACACCTTTCTTGACAGGTTGACGTACGGTCTCACATGAACAAAAGCCTTTCCTGCTGTGTCTGAGCTGTGAGTGGTTTCATGGGTGCAGAAAACTTCCACATTTTAATCTCTCCTGGACCTGTTGGCATTTCAGCTGTTTTTCTTCTTTAACCTAGAAAGGTCTTCCAACAGAGGGGAAGACTGCTCTTGACTGTTCTTAACAAATTGTTGTCTGTCTTTATGAGTTTGTTCCTTGTCTTAATTCATGTACTGGGAGTTAGTCGCTTTTATCTCTCAGTTTGAAGCTGTGATACTCATATTCTCACTACATAAGAAAACTTTGAAAAAGCAGAAGTTGCTAGATTGTTTCAACAAACAAAAACTGATTTTCAAAATGATTTTTTTGTGCCAGACTTGATACTTGTGTTGCTTCTGTGGACAAAGAGTAATAGCATAGGACTTTCTGCACAGTATTTATAGACATCTTGGAGGAAAAAGGATTTTGCAGTCTGTGTGCACATTCAAGCCGTGTTTCCCCTGGTAAGACAGACCAGTCCTTCGGTGTGGTGAACATTTGCACTTGCGGAACACATTCGGTGCCTCCTCAACTCCAAGGCAGTGCAGTGGGTTCAACCCACCACAAAGTGAAACCTTACATTATCTTCACATATACACCAACACATTTCATGTAAATCTGCTAACCACATTTGGTGCACTGGGCTGGATTTGAAATGGCAACACTTTATTATACATAACCAGACTCTACCATTCCCTTTCAGTCCCAGAATGAAAAGCACAGACTCTGCAACTGGTCTGCAAAAGTCTACACCAGTTTTAAGATGATTTTATCAAAACAGAAAGAGGATTTAGTATTGTTCAAGTTACTACTGGGCTGTTTTATGGCCCTATGTGCGTTCTGGTGGAAGGGACGAAACCATAAGAAGACCCATTGCTTCCTTCAACTTAAAAGCTCTATTGCAGGAGAGCTAGGAAGCTTTCCACAAGTGAATGGAGAGTGCCTCAGAGCTCTTCTTGTTATAATCCAAGAGATAATCCTAAAAAATGTCTGACAATCTTCAATAACCTGAGATCCAGATTATCCAAGAGATAATATGAAAAGATATGTGGCCATGATGTTTCCTCATCACTCAAAAGGGTCACAAGGATGCAGAATATTAATCTTGGAGCCTTGATAGGTTTCTTGGCTGCAGCGATGCAAAACCTTCCTTGCTTCTCTTTATTTACTCATTCATTTGTTTGATGGAGATTTTTGATTGAATGAAGGGATACCATTATGCTCAAATACCACTTCAAATATTAGCAAGTACTTAACACTGCATCATATGAAGCAAGTGTAGAAAAACGATGCTTCAGAAGAAGCAATTTATATCATTCTTTATAAAGAATTATATTTCCTGGGAGAATGGAATTACAGTAATTAAAACTTGAACTTGCTATCAATATTTAAAATCATCAAAAACATTTGAAGTTAACAGCAATTGTACACAAGCAGAAAAATTAGACTTTTTTGAAGGTACTGGTTCTGGTGAGACTTTGAGACCAGCCTTTGAGTCTGTGTTTCATACATTTCAGAACTGTGCTGAGCACACAGCAATGAAGCTACACACAGCAGGGCAATCAGTAGAGCAGGAGAGCTCTTGACATCTCACCTCCCACCATTAGGAGCAGGGATCAGCCAAATGAAAAATGATGCATTGATTCCATCTGGATGACAGTAATGCCCAGGATGACAAGCCCCTGCTTATTTTGCCTTTGATAAATATTTTATAATAAAGGCATTCCAGGTTCCTTCACTAAATGTAGTCCTCCAAAGACAGTAAGTTAATTTTTGTTCCCTCTGCATTTCCTACAAGCTATACCAAGGGGCTAGTCGCTGAATGCTATGTATTTATACAGTGAAGTGCTGAAAGTTGGGAATCATGACTTTAAAAAAAGACATGACACAACCCAGCTTGCAGCTTGTGGCTCCTCCTGAATTGGGGATTAAGCACAAGGCAGGAGCCACTGACTTGCAGAGAAATCAGCTACTGAGACTATCAATCACCAACATTTTGCCTCTTAGAGTGAACACCTCCTAGCTCTGAGCTTCTACCCTTACAATTATGCTCTAATTTTAAGAGGAAAAATGCCATTTTACCACTGTTGAAAGATGTCAGAGAAAGCCTAGTTTTGGCCAGAGCTGTGTGTGAGCAGCATGTGGCACCGCGGGGCTCACTGCAGGGCAAGGGAGAAGCTCTGAGACATGGTCAGTCTTTGTCCGTGGGTCAGAACGAAAGGGTAAAGGGGGCTGCTCTGAAAATGCCACCTGCCTCTATCTGCTCAAGTAACCCCTGTGCGACCAATTAGGACATGAAGGATTTGCTTTTCAGCTTGTGCAGAACTACTGATTTCATTTATCAGTCTTGTAGGCTTCCTTTCCAACATGTCCATCACAGGGTCATGACGGCACTTCAGAAGTCCCTAGTGCTTGAGACCGTATTCACCTAAATTGCAGCTGCCAGTGTGTTCCTGTTCAAATACATGGGGGTGTGCTAAGACCACCTTGACTATTATATGTTTGGGTTTTGGTTTTTTTTAAAGGCTGCATATCAAGTATGAAAGAAATGTACGTGAAGAAGTATAATTGTTCAGTGAACACCCAAAATACCCAGGCATGTGTATGAAATGGGTGACTATACAGTAGCCTATAGTAGTAGTTGGTAACAGGACAGCTACTGTACAAAACATAACTGTAACATCTGAATAAGTAGATACATTAACACTTTAGATTTTAGTTTTGTTTTGCTAATGCATATGCTTGTTTCTTTCAGTTGGCAAAATACTAGTTTTCAGTGGTAATACATGTATTCTAATTTCTCCAACTCTGTCTTTTCTCCATCTCTGTATTTCCTTTTTTTTTTTTTTATTGAGGGAAAATGGCAGTTCATGAGACTCAGCAAATGCATTCACAGGATAAATATATGTAGTACTGTCAGGAAGTCTGCTTAAATCTAATAAACAATATTTAGGACTCAGGTTTGGTTTGTCATTGGAAAAGAGAAAGAAACTGCTTATGATAACCAGAAAAGACGTAACTATATTCTGCAATATATTTCTATAGCTGCTTCAAAATAAACTGCAAAGTCTATTGAAAATCTTGAAAAATCTTGTGCTGCATTCCCTGGAGAAAGGAAATTTAAGACTGTGGAAGCTTCATAAGTGTTTAATAATAGTCTTTTATATTCTTGACTAAGCAATGGTGATGATGTATTGCAAGATTAATACATAAATCCTTAGCAAACTTTAGTCATTTTAATACAGCAAGTCTGTGTTTTGCTTAATTCACTGATTCATCCTAAGGCGTATACTGAAATTTTGTATGTCCTTTCATTAAAAACCCCAGCATGTCACCCACGTTTTGAAGCACTTGTCTTTTACTGGAGCACATAGCATTCGGGCCGTTCTGCAGTTTGATCTTAATGCACTCTGCCCTCCAGGCAAATTAACACGCTGGAAATTGGGGAGCGTGGTGATGGGTGAGGGGAGGAGTGAGAAAACTTCACTGCTTAGCACCGGCCAGGTTAAATGTAGCTGTGTGTCGGTCAGTATGGTCACAGGTCCTCTGAGCCTTTTGTTGAAGCAAGATGTGATGGGGAAGGGAAAGGGTGCTGTCACTGCACCCTTCTTTCAGTTGATCTGTATCCACTTCCTCCACATGTGCATAATGCAAAAGCAACCGTTAATGAGAGAGAAAAAACCGAGAGCGGCACGAGAGCCTGTGCACAGGATGTGTGGAGGAAGTGGTCTGTGCCAAGCAGCAATTTTATTTCCCCTATTACTCAGTGGGTACCCTGAGCTGATTTAATCCTCTTCGCTAAACGTGGAATCACTGCGTGTGAATGGGAGACCTCTACAAAACACAGACCAACTAAAGCCAGCCAGAAAAGAAACCAGAGTGAGACTGGCTGCCAAGGGAAGTGCTGAACATGGATCCAGTTTTCGAACTTGGATAGCAGCTGAGTCCATATATGAACACCTAATTAGCCACTGCAGGCTTTGGTTGAAATTTGACTTCTCATTACTTTTTACAAATACATTGCCTCAGCATGCTAGGGAGACTGCTGCCAGAGACAGCACCATGGATATGAGTGGTAAAATCAGCTTCTGGTGGAAATGAAGGAAAAAACAAAAAACAAAA
>NW_009598738.1:0-1849 GCF_000690535.1 Cariama cristata
TTATTATACTCTTTTTCACTGTTACTATTTTAATAAAGTAGTTTTCATTTCCAACCTGTAAGTCTCTCTCCCTTTTCTCCTTTCCTTCCCCTCCTGGGGGGGAGGGAGAGGTTAATAGAGAGTGTCTGCTGCCCACTTTAGGAGCCTGCCCAACCTTAAACAGTGGCAGTCTGGTTTGGAGTTTCCAGTCCATTGATCAAGAGATGCTGGGAAGGGAGAGGCAAAAAGATTGCTTTATGCTTGCCTTATTTTGACATCTTGATTTTTGGTTTGTTTTTGGGTTTTCTTCCTCCTAAGAATCTCATCTGGGCCATCAGACACAGAGTGTCTAAAAGAGATCTTTAGTCTGATCCAGAATAGCCATTTTTATATTACAAGGAAGAAATTCATGTGCAACTGTAATTTCAGTCTCATTTGCACTCTTATGCACAACAAACATGTTGTTGTTTTCTGGTTTGTATGGTTGTAGGTGTGCAGCAAGAGGACAACTCCCCCGTGCTGCTGATTGAGCTTCGCTGGGGCAGCAGCCAAGAGCAGGAAATTAAATCCTCCCAGGAACTGAGGGTCACCAGTAACCCCATTATATTTTTCTCTGGGAACAAAGCTAGTAGATCTAATTTTGTATTTTGTAACTTGAATATACATATAGAAGTGCAGACATACGGTAAGTATTTTGCATGCATGCAATTATTTGCATACTGACTAGGGAGAAAAAAATATTCAAAATCCATATGATAAATGCTATTTATATTGCTTATCCATTTGTTCAGAAAGTGTGGTGAGGAGGATGATACTATGATCTACAAAAAAACAGATGGAAGCCAGGTGTCGTTTTGCAACATGTTTCTAGCCATCTCTCTTTTTATTAGAGAGTAGGAATAGCTGCATCATTGACTGTAAAAACCAAGCAAGGCCCCCATTATTCTTGCTGCTACAGCAGTAGTGGCAGTGAAAAGCGATGCTTGCTACTGGGGTAGAGCTCTTGGTTAGTACTGTCTGACTTCTTTGGTGATTTGAGAATGTTCCTATTTTGTAATGGGACCATTACTCTTTGGAGTCTGATTTGCTTGAATGCAGCTATCCCTAAACCTAGTGGCTCATCATTATGTGGTAAGAACCTGGAAATTCCTAAGAGGTACTTTTGCATATAATTTTCATCACACTGAAATGCATACTATAATCTTAGAATCATCGGATCATAAAATCGTTTAGGTTGGAAAAGACCTTTAAGATCATCAAATCCAACCATAAACCTAGCACTGCCAAGTCCAGCTCTAAACCATGTCCCTAAGCACCACATCTACATGTCTTAAATACCTCCAGGGATGGTGACTCCACCACTTCTCTGGGCAGCCCCGGGGTGGGGCCCCCCCCCCCCCCCTGGGCCAGCCTGTTCCAGTGCCTGACAACCCTTTTGGTGAAGAAATTCTTCCTAACATCCAATCTAAACCTCCCTTGGTGCAACTTCAGGCTACTTCTTCTTGTCCTATCACTGATTACTTAGGAGAAGAGACTGATCCCCACCTCACTAGAACCCTCTTTCAGGTCATTGTAGAGAGTGATGAGGTCTCCCCTCAGCCTCCTCTTCTCCAGACCAAACACCCCCAACTCCCTCAGCCGCTCCCCATCAGACTTGTGCTCCAGACCCTTCACCACCTTCGTTGCCCTTCTCTGGACTCGCTCCAGCACCTCAAGGTCTTTCTTGTGGTGAGGGGCCCAGAACTGAACACAGGATTTGAGGTGTGGCTTCACCAGTGCCGAGTAAAGGGGGACAATCACTGCCCTGGTCCTGCTGGCCAAACTATTCCTGATACAGGCCAGGCTGCTGATGGCCTTCTTGGCCAACTCA
>NW_009598738.1:1970-12591 GCF_000690535.1 Cariama cristata
GCACTTGGCCTTGTTGAACCTCATACAGTTGGCCTGGACCCGTTGGTCCAGCCTGTCCAGACCCTCTGCAGAGCCTCCCTAACCTCAAGCAGATCAACACTCCTACCCAACTCGGTAGGAAGGAGTAGGAGTTACTGGCTTCAGATCACACGGCACTTACAGGACAGCTAGACGATCAGGTCCAGTCAGGGTGGGTTTATGAAAGGCAGGTCCTGCTTGACTGAGCTGATCTCCTTCTATGACAAGGTGACCCGCTTAGTGGATGAGGGAAAAGCTGTGGATGTATATATAGAAAAGTTTTTTATTGTCTTTTGATGTAGTAGCCAAATTAGGTTCTAGTTGGCTTTGGCCCTTCTAATTTTCTCCCTGCATAGCTCACGACATCCCTGTAGTCCTCCTGAGTTGCCTACTCTTTCTTCCAAAAGTCATAAACTCTCCTTTTTTTTCCCCAAGTTCCAGCACAAGCTCTCCGTTCAGTCAAGGTCGGTCTTCTTCCCCACCACCTCGTATTTCAGCACACGGGGATGGCCTGCTCCTGCTCCTTTAAGATTTTCTTCTTGAAGAATGTCCCACCTTCCTGGACCCCTTTGCCCTTCAGGACTGCCTCTTGGAGGATCATTCAGGAGATTCTTCCAAAAGAAGTCTTTATTACACCATTTTCCCATTTCCTCTGTTTCTGTGCTAATGTAAAATTCAATAGACTTGCAATTGTGTGAAAATAAAAATACTTAGCTGATTTTCTAGATAAGTGATCAGCTTCAGCAGCTGATTGACAAAACACCTTGGGCTGCCCATGCACTGCTGTATACAGTGGTGATCTTGTTAGTCAGCTCTCCATCTGCACCACTTTCTGGAGATGCCACTCTTCCTATGAAATAAATATAGCATGTCTCTGATCCTAATCTGAGCAAATGAGGCAGGTGGTAGAGCTGCCTGAGACAACACAGAGACCTGTGGAAACAGCTGTGTGGAATTGCCAAAGATCTGAAATTATCAGTCGGCAGTGTCTGGGAAGGGCTATGTTTTGGCATATGTTTTTCGGAGCTCTTTAGGCAATTCTCATAATTTTTTGGATGTGTGATCTAGCCTTTAGCATAAACATGATGGCTTTTGAGCTACAAAAATAAATGCTAGAGTGTTTTAAAATAAATTTTGTTTTTCTAAATTTCATACAGATTGGTGTATCACGCTAACAATTAAAAAAAACCCTAACCCTATTTTCAAACAGCAATACTCTGTTCTGGATGAAAGCAAACTTCATGTTCGTTTATGATAGATTTTTACTCTCAGCAAAAAAATGGCAACTGGGAGGTTAAAAAGTGTAACACATTTTCTTTTACAAATTTATCAAGCTGCTAGCTTTAGTTAACCATCAAAAATAGCAAAATCTGTACCAAACTCAGACTGCAGAACATTTGGATAAGTTAGCAATTAGAGGCGCTTTTTTTTTTTTAAATTGAGACAAGCTAAAAACATGCCTTGTAGAGGGGATTAACAGAAAGATTCTTAACTGTGAAGATCAAATTTAGCTTTCCATCAGTGACCTAGAATAGTCTCTTATAATTTAAATAATTTCTCTAAAAAAGGAGCCACAGAGAGAGAGAAAGAGAGAGATCACATTGTTTGACTTTGGTTTGTTTGCATCTCTAAGGACCCAGATCTAGTTTAGGTTACCAGAGAAATTAATTAGACAATCTTAGCATGCTCCCCAGTGGACAGTAACACTCCTGTACTATTTAGCAAATACTTAGTTCAAAAGAAGGCAGGTATAAATGCTTTTGGAAGTTGAATCACTTCTCAAATTTCCCAGGAGACTTAACCTCAAAACTGGCCTGATTGGTAGTTCTAAAGAGTAAATTTCTTTTCATCCTTTCACAACCTGTCAATTTTGAATAATCGCAGTTGAAAATAATTTTGTGTCATATTCTATTTGGACTAAGAGCTCATTAAAATTACATTTCTGCCTTATGGGAGGGCAAGACCTTTTGTTCTGAGGCTCAACAGGTGCCTTTCAGAATTCTCAAAGGAGAATTTGTGTACAGCCCCTGAACACTGTACCTGAACTGTGTAGGGTCAAAATCATTTAAACCGCATGTGTCTCTATGGACTGTGGGAAATGCATTAGCAGAAATTTATGAGCCATTTAAACCCAGGACATGCTATAAATCTCATTAAGGAAATGCATTATCAACTTGGTGTCTGGATCAGAGAAGTCTGAATTTTCAGCATTGCATTTGAATTTATCTGAACCAAATCTCTAACCTCTTTGAGGTTCATCTATCATAACCTGCCATATAGCATTAAAGTGCAACTGCAGTGTGCTGGAGGGAACATATGTTCCAGCCTGGGAGACGGCAAATAAAAGAACGCTGTCTGTTTTCAGAAAGTACTCTGTATTTATTGCATTGTCAAAGAAAGAAGTACTGTGAAAATTACTCTGGGTTTTCAATTCAGTTCTCTTAAATTTTCCCAAATGTAGGGTGGCTGGGCCAAAACCCAACATACTGTAGCAGCTGCTTTCTACCTAACTACCTTTCCCCTACAGTAAGTTTGTTTTGCAAGAATTTTCCAAGATAAACTGTTTTTTTCCATGCTAAAATCATCTTAATATTAAAACTTCTGTATTGAAAAAGTGTACATTTTGGGAGGGGGGAAATACAGTAATCTCCAATGTCTTGTATTTTTCCTTTTTCATGATACAGCCACTGGAAAAGGGTATATATATTTTTTTTAATGCATTAAAAAGAGAATACAGAGAAAGTAGAAATTGGTTAGGTTCTTGGACTCCCAGATATGTAATTTTGCAGAAGAAAACTTGGAAAGTTTTCCCATCTATACAGATGTTGGTAAGTTGTGAGTAGTAGAGAAAGGATAACCGAGGATGAAAAGAGGAGAGGTATATGATTAATGTGATACATCACCTGCTGTGACCATAAAGTGATGTCTGGGTATAACAGTCGTAACACTAGCACATTTACAATGAGGCTAAAACAGCTAATGTGCTTACAAACTGATCAGCACATGTTTAGATTTTTACGCTTTCTGGATCACACAGTAATCACTGTTATGATAACACAATGCTTAAACAGAGCTTTTTATGAGCTTATAAAACTGCAGCAAGAACATTCAACATGAAAGAGATACTAATTTGGTTTCTATTGTCCTCAAACTAGACCAATCCCTTCTGGTTATGCTTCTGTGAATAGCTGAATGTTCATCTCAAAGATAAGTTTTTTTCTTTCTTTTGTCTTGCTTATATCATGGAGTTAACATGGCAGCAGAAATTACAACAATCAATCACTATACCCTTACTTAAACTTATTATCTCAAGTCTTGCTCTGCTTGTGGGCTCCTATTTTATCACTGCCACTCTGTGTTTGTGACTACCTAAAGTCACTGCATTGCTGTGTGGCTTTGATCTGCTCCTCTGCTCAATCCCTTTTTATCTGAAATAAGAAGTATATTGGGAATAACCTTTGGGATTTCGTGACATGTTGGCTATTATTTGTGTGACCTACTTGTAGCGTTTATGTGCTGTTGATGGTATTACTGAAACCATAATTAGTTGCAGATTTTCGATTCATGGTTGATAGTTGGCTTTTCAAGTCCTAGAACTTACTACGGTTAACATGAATTGGCACTCTGGCAGTTTCTCAACAGTGTTATCCTGGCTTTGCAGATAGGGCAGCTGAGCACAGATAATACAATTGACTGGCCTCAGATTATATCCTAAATTAATGATCAAGGCAGAAATCTTACCCTCTAGAATTCTAGTTCAGTTTTGGCCTTCAATGTCAACTATCATATAATGACCAAACACACGTGGTTCATGTCTTCCCAGCCAGACAATCGTCTTAGTAAACAATAATATCTAGAGGAGACAGAATACTTATGACTAATTAATTAGTCACTTAGTGGCATTGTGTCAAAAATGATTTAAAAAAAAGTAACACAAAGACATGGTTAATTATGTAAGTGGTGTGACTGTGTGTGCATGCATAGATATTTAAATATATGCAGGCAATGTATATGTACTGAGAGAAGATGTTACTAGTAGTGTATTGTTGCGAGTGGTGCTACTCACTAAGGATTTCCTGGGTCTGTTGTTTGAACCTGAATTCTTTCAGTGTAATTCCTGGCAAAAGTATCTATTAAAAGAGAAGGAAATGGGAAATTTCAAGTTCTACCCAAAGTAGAAGTACAAAGAGAAACCCCTGGTAATTTTTGAAAGTACATGCATGAGGATGCTGTCCCCATCGTAATACCTCTGGTGTAACTGAATGTAATTCAGGGGAAATTCTAACTGGATTGACCCACCGAGGGCTGAAATTCTCTAACTAGCATTTTCAAATGTACTTGGAAGTCGTAGGTATAATCTCAGTGCCTAAGTCGTAGAATCAATTTATGAAGATTTCCTCTTCAACCTTGTCAGTGCCTGCCTTCTCATCAGCGTGGGTTCCTCCAAACTCTC
This sequence comes from Cariama cristata, assembly GCF_000690535.1. Classification (NCBI taxonomy): domain Eukaryota; kingdom Metazoa; phylum Chordata; class Aves; order Cariamiformes; family Cariamidae; genus Cariama; species Cariama cristata. The sequence goes on from NW_009598738.1 coordinate 6,442, forward strand.
TCATTCTGACTGTCCTCAGAAGTTTTGTCAGTCTTCTTCATGTTTAGTCCTTGCCTGTACTCTTTCTAGTTCTGGAAATAAGACAGCACTGTACCTAAAGGGGTCCAGTTGGCAGGGCTGATTGGAGCATCCCTAATGCATCTCTGCGAGTTTGGAGTTGGCACGAAATAGTAGCACTTCCTTCCAAAAAGGCAATGCATCAGGTTTGTTGGGGAGGAGGTTACCTTTCTGTGTGACATAGTGAGAGTTTTGAGACTAGCTTGAGTAGTAAGATTTTTGTCCACAGCAGAAGAGAATTAGAAAGCCGTTGAGCCAGGAATTGTGGCTTTGGAGCCAGCGGTGAGAACCATCTCCTGCAGAAAGAGGAATTTGGTTCTGGTGGTTTTTCCACAAAGTCATTCTGTATTTATTCAATTACTTTTTCATCTAAAATGCATAGAGAGTGCTTGCAGCAAACCTGATATCTGTCTTTGTGTTTCTGTAATGTGTGTGCTAAGGTGTACAGGTGGGGTTTACTTGCCAAGGGATGGGAAGGTAGGAGAGCTTTAGTCCGCATCTTCTGCTTCTCCACATAGCACTGAATTCATTGATGTTCCCACGACTTTTAGACAAGGCTCATTTCTGTACTGGGAACACCAGTGGTACTGGTTTTGCAGAAATACGCTGGTTTAAGGCCTCTCACAAACTGAAATGCTATGGCCTGGCCCAAAGCATCTCATGACCCAGCACTGCAGAGAGATGTTCCAACTATGGTATGCAAACACTGTGACTGTATTTTAATGATGTGATGTATGTTCCCGTATCGCATCAGTAGCTATTTAGAAGGAACTATGGGTCTGTCCTTTAAATGTACCTGAATGGAATTTCTTTTACAACAGAAGGCAATGAGGGTTTTGAAAATCAGTGGAGGTGTGTACACCGAAGTTTAAGGTTAGGATTCACAATATAAGAGTTCAGTAATGTTCTGTTCTGCCTCTTACCTAACTCCATGAGTTGGGTCTGATTTCTTTTAAAGCTATACTTCTGTTTCATTTGGTAACTGCTTGCTAACGTGGGGCTGGGTGTATCTTCATATGAGATCGTATGAGGTGAAATAATACTCATCCTCATATTTTGTTAAAAGTTGTATTTTCTAAAAAAGATGCTAGGAAAACAATTCATCATGTGCTCTTTACTGTCTGCAGTAATTGATTGCCTGAACTCTGGGAGCTATAGTCTCTCTTTCTGGATACAGTATGTTTATTAGAAACGCAGACAATTACAAAGGTGCCTCCAGATGATAATGCTGCTGTGTTGCTTGTACTAAAATGGATCCTTGGGTCTTGTACAGCAACTGCTGACCAGTAACAAAATTATTAAATCATCAGAATACCATTAAGAGTTTTCAGTCTCTCATCACTTTTCATACAGCTGTAATAACAGCCTGTGCCTTTCTCCTGTTCATTTCTGACAGATTGCTTCAAAAACTGTTCTCAAAAAGCTACTCTGTCTGCCACACCAGCCTTGTTTACAAGGCTGTCCCCCTCGGCTATCATGTATTAATTGAGAAAATGATGCTAAGCCCCACTGGTGTGATATTCAGAATAAAAAATATGCGTCCCTATTATATAAGGGAATAGACTTGTAGTCCATTACTGTAGGAAGAAAAAAAGAAAAGGTTGCCACATGCAATACTATTGACATCTGAGCTTCTGTCAGAAGTATTAGTAAGGTCCTAGTGAAATAGAAGCAAATGTATTATGGCTGAGTCAAAGGGATGCTGACAGACAGCTGCTAAGGTGTGTTAACAGAGATGCTACTTCAGGAAGCTCACCGCAGAACGTCACACCAGAATGCTGCAAGCCTGAGTTTACCTAATGAGACAACAGGAATCTTTTTGTGGCTTACTGCACACGGGACACATCTATGTAATACGATGCTAAGCAGGGTCTATGGCAAGAATTTGTATTTAAGCCACATAGAGTATTTGTCAACAGCTAAGAATGCACCGGGGAACATAAGTTTAACACAACATATGTGCAGTCAATACTGTTCAATGCATGGGCTGTTTTTCATGATATATAAAATGTTTTAACCTTCAAAAAGTTCTGAAAATATTTAGTGTACTTTCCCAAGTGGGTTGGTAGGTGCATGATGGGGCAGAGTGCAGAGGACGTGATGTCTGTAATACTGTCTAAGAAAAAGCTTTGATCCGTCAAGGGTTCACTGGATATTAAAAAGAAGGAAAATGTTAAGTGAATATAATTGGAGATGGAAAAATTAGCAAAGCTAATTATAATTGAAGTGGTGTCCATAGAGTAAGAATTGTGCATGAAAGCTGAGCCATTTTCCAAACAAAATCAAAGCCTAAAGCCTCAAAGAATGGATCATAAACAAGATACACTAGAACAGAGTGTACATTACCCAGAAGATTGCTGGACGTACACTGCAGTCACTTTTGGTATTGGTTTTCCTTATAGCCTGTTTCTTCCAACCCGTTACTTTAAGTCTTTTCATGAATCTTTTCATTCTCCTGCTGTTTGCATCTATCAGGTGGTAGAATCAAGAGTGTGAATCGGGTGAACTTGGCATATACTGCTTGCATGGAAGTGGTGAATCAGAACAAAAAATTCTCCAGAAAGACTCCTGGGACCTCCGCATTTGCTTAAGGAGCCCTGGTGCTGGAGAGTGCTTCTTGTCAGTCTGCGAGATAGAGGGGTTGGAGTTCTTCCAGCAGCTTTGGGGACAGAGACCCTGCAATAGGTCTCTGTCAGTAGACCCCAGTTGAAGACTCCTTGGCAAGGAGTAGATGAGAGACACCTGCCAGTAGAATAGCTGCCTGGAGCTAACATGATTATTTTATTGTAGTCTGTCACTATATAAACTGGGCTCATAAGACAGAGAAAGACTTTCTACCATGGCCTGTAGTGAAGGGACATAGGTCAACTGTTTTAAACTGAAAGAGGATAGGTTTAGATTGTGCATAAGGAAGAATTTTTTTACAATGAGGGTGGTGAGGCACTGGAACGGGTTGCCCAGTTATGGATGCCCCTGCATTGGAAGTGTTCAAGGTCAGGTTGGATGGGGCTTTGGGCAACTTGATCTACTGAAAGATGTCCCTGCCCATGGCAAGGGGGTTGGACTAGCTGATCTTTAAAGATCCCTTCCAACCCAAACTATGCTATGGTTCTGGGATTCTATGATTTTCCTCTGGTGCAAAACCCAGTTCATTATGAATAATGCTATGTTGTCTCATGTAGGCGTACTCATGTTATTGCATCCTCAGGGCTTTACTTAAACAGCGCTTTCTCAAGTTTAACTTTCATTAGTTTCATTGGGATTTATGGATTCTGAATGCTTCTCCAGCCTTGAGTAGTGCCAGCTTTGGCTGAAAAAAAACCTAAAAAGAAATTAAAGACTTACAGATCTACCCCTTAAGGAATTTAACAACAAGTAGTTTGTTTTGATATTCACTGGATGTTATAGGTGCCGTGGACTCAGGATGAAAATAAAACCTTTAAGTACGTCAAAGATGAAAGACAAAATTGACCAAATTACAAGCTTCATTTTTATACATCTCATAATGTTCAGCTTTAGTTAGCTGTCCCCCTGTCAGCTACTCTGTGTCTGACACAGATATTTTTGTGAATGTCACATATTGTCTGGCTTTTCAGAATACATGCCTAAGAGAAACAGTAACAGTGTTTTTGTTTGATATTTTCCAGAGTAATCTGCTATGGAGATTCATAATGTTACTTGAGGACCATGACTGCACAGAGCAGAAGATCACCTTGAGGAATGGTCAAGATTTTGTCCTTAAATAAGGCTGTAATAAATACGAGGTCAACCTCCAAACTGTTGATGGATTTTGAAGAATCTAGTCAAACAGTAGGATCTGGAAGCTATCATTTACAGAATTGCTGAAGGTTTCTAAGAAGGAGGTACTACCCTTTTCTTATCCTTTTAATTACATTTAAAGTCTTTGTCTGGACAGTTAAGAAAGGGGCAGGGCTGGGTAATACTGAGAACTGCACAGAGGAAATAATTAACCTGGAATCATGGCAGTAGAACTGAAACATTGATTTTATTATTGTACTTTCAGTGCTCTCTGTTTCTGAGAGGCGTCAGCTTAATCAGGCATCTTCTCCATCCACAGAGCATTCAACATAGGATACACTATAAGCTAATTTTTATGTAGTTATTCAAAGTATTGGGAAAATCACAGTAGCTTTTCTATTTCTTATTTTAAGAGTAAGCAGAATTGGACCAATACTGAATAAATTTGAAAATTTTAACCTGAAAGTTGGGCTTTGTTTTCTAGATCAGATACTCATTTCACTTCAAGCAATGAATCATAGAGGTTATAGTTTCACTCTGATTTGCAGCTGGAAAAGCATTGTATCATATTTCCACAGCATGTACAGGTAACCAGTGATACAAAGGACAAAAGGTATGACATCAGGCAATGTAGTGAAAACTACATTCTCAATACTAGACTGTTTTATAAGTGTAATTGTTACTATGAAAGTGAACAGAGATTTACTTGACTAGCAAGAAACTACTAGGGGAATATTTAGACCGTTCACCAAGGGCCCAGTCCTCCAGGACTGATTTAGAAAAGCACTTGTGAAGTGGGTAGTCTCTTGACCTCAGGGAAGATGACCACGTATATGAAACGAAGCAAGTGTTTTGCTACGTCAGACACATAGTGCGTAGAACTGAGTTTGCAAGTTGCTATTGAGGAATAGATGGAGCAGTTTGGGATCAGTACCTAGGTCACTACAGTTCTAGTGCTAGATACTTTTAAATTCAATTCAATAGTGTCTTTACACACCCTGCCTGTTTAATTATCATTTGAAAACTACTTATGCATCACTGTTTTCTGACTCTACAGAACCATAGCTTAATCATGTTAGCGACTGTCTTTGATTTCTCTTTGATAATGGGTACAATTTTGCATAATAGGACACTTAAATCAGCTTATATTGCTGCATTGGTTTAGCTGCTGTCACAACATTATCCTTAATTTAGATATAGTTTTAAAATTGTATCTGCTTGTCCTTGTGGAACTGTGCATTGGTTTCTCCTATCTTTTCTCAGATGAAACAATTTTCTTCAGGCACATTTAAAGGCACAAATATTCTAGAGACTAAGTGATGACATTGTTAAAAAAAATCCAGTATGAAGAATATTGAGGAGAGGAGATACCTGCACCAGAGAAACATTTCCTGAAAAATGTTTCTTTTTCACAAGTGTCTTGTGTATGTGTGTGGACAATTATCTAATACATATGTTACTAATTTTTTGTTAATAATAGGAATGCATACTAAGGGTTTAATCACGAGGAATATAATGCAATATCTGTTGGTGGTTTATTAATGTAATTTTTTTGCATCCCGCACCTCTGCTTTATGAGGCTAGGCAAAACTAAGTATTTTCTCTCAGTATTACTGCAGCATGTGCTCTATAACATCTTTCTACAACTGACAAGCAAGGCTGTTGGTAATATTTCATGCATTATTTTGTTTATGATGAAGTGTCTCTCTTATGGATGTGTAGAAGAAAACGAACCATATATTGCCCTTGAAGAAAGATACAGTTAAAAGTGATTTTGAGAAATGCATTTGTTTCCTTTTCACAAGAAGAGGCATAGTGAGCCTTAATGGCTCAATGAGGCAGAAGTCATTGGTCAGGGAGATTTTTGGAAAGGGAAACGATATATTATTAGTTTTCTAGTCTATTTTACTTACACAATTTGCATGTAGTCTATCAGCGTCGTATTATTTGTGCGTGTTGAACTTTGATGTTGGCGACTTGGACCCTGGTCAGTGATGAAATGGAAGGGCTCCTCGGGGAGTGGAAGCGTAGCAAGTGTCTCTGATTGCTTTTTAAGACATAGCTGGGGGCAGAGTTAAGTCAATCTGAAGTTGCTGCTTAGCATCTTATTAACTAAATGGTCGAAAAGGAGTAATAAAGTATATTTCATAGACTTAATGTTTAAATTAGAGGCCAGTCTTGTGTGTTGCCCCAGGATTCAGATTATGTCTGTGGATTAGTCTGGTGCTTTTCTCCTGACTAAGGAGAAGTAAGTTGAGCCAGTCTTTTTCCCTGAACAGTAGTGTTTTTCCTAAGGATGCAGGCCAATATTTTAGGCCATGTTTTATCTTTCCC
>NW_009598738.1:12605-44104 GCF_000690535.1 Cariama cristata
AGAACATATTTTTTCTACAGGTTACTTTCCCCTAGAGCTAAAAACAGTATTTCATGCAAGATATAAAGGTCTCTCTGAGAATGTACATGGTTTTAGTAAGGGATGCGTGCAAGTCATATAACATTTACTTAGTTGAGATTTCTAATGTTGCTTAAGATAATTCAGGAGGCTCCAGGTGAAGGATATACCCTGCAGCAATGACAAAAAAAGTAGAAGGATGTATCTTCTTTTCAAGTAGCAATTAATTTCCAAGAATTTCTCCTCATGAATGGAAAATAATGAGCCATATTTAATAAAACTTGTTAAGAAATAAGTAAATAGAAGCAGTCATGTCATTTTGTGGTTTTTGGGGGTTTGTTATGTCTGTTATTCCACCAGTTTTCCAGCTTTCCTACACAATCTGGCCTTGGAATTCCATCTTGATTAAAGTCCATTTCTGAGGAGCTAATTCTAGACTGTGGTTCAGTATTATTTTGTAGTATTTTTTAAAGACTGTGACTTTGCTCTGTGCCTTTCTCTTTTAACATTGTTTAAATACAATCCCAGCTGATACTGATAGGCAAAATAAGACAAAACCTTTGTGACTTTCGAGAACTAAATCAGAATCAAAAGATACATCAGATTTAATGATAGCCCAAAACAAGAGGCCCTTTGGGAACTCTGGGTTGACGAGTGACTCAGGATTATTGCACTGTGCCATGGTCTCCTGACCCTCCCTATACTTTCATAAAACTTGGAAAAACTTTTGTTTCTTGTTCTTACACAATACAAGCAAAGGAAACAGCATAATCTCCTCATCTCCACTACCACTCCTCCTTTATCACCTTCCCAAATGCTTTTTTTCTCTATTTGTATAGATGGGCATTTGGAATTATTTAATGAATTAGCAACTGAGGGCAAGAAGTTATTTGTAAGCATGCATTTTGAGGTTATTTTTATCACGTTGAAAACTCATTAAGAATCTCACCACTAATGTCTTGCAATAGATTCCTAATTGCACAGAATAACGTCACTATCATCTTAATTAATCCAAAAAATGTAAATCAAAGTGGACATTTAAGGTTAGCCTTCAGTCCTGTAATCCTTATGTACCCTGACTGTAATGTTTGTTTACTTTATAAGAGTGCTTGGTTTCCACAGATGTAAATGGAAAAGCCTGTGGATTGTTATTTCCAATAATAACTTTTATTTACAATTTACACAGGTAAAGAGTAAATACTGTTAATGCTCTGTGGGTGCAGTAAGATTTCATGCTCCATAGATCCAGCTGTGCTCTGTAGGCATTTCCCCACCACCATGTCCTGCTACCCCACAGAACCAGAAACCTCCACAAAGTTGAATATATTACAGTGCCTTTTGGAGACACTCAGCCTGTCTCTGCCTCCGTAGGGGTAGGCACATTGGTGACAGAAGGCTGGAGCCCTCTTTTCCCTGACATTCAATTTCTGTCCCTATTCTGAGCATCTTGGGAGAAGCTTAGGTAAAGCAAGAGCTGCAGGGTAATATGTCCTTCCTCCATGTGTACTCCACCTGAGACCATTAAGGCCTTGTGATGTACCTATGAGACACAGAGTAGCTTTCATCCACATGAAAAGACCAGCATTAGAGCATGTGTTAAAACATTAATACTTTGTATAGTTAAAATATTTATAATGTTGTTTTTTTTAAATTTTCTTTTCCCCCGGGTTGTTTTGTAGGTCAAACTTGTACTGAGAACTGTGGTCAATAAAGATTAGGCCAAGCTAAGAGCTCCGGAACCACCCCTAACCCTGTGAATATTTAAACAACTCTGCTAATAACTATTACTAAGATGCTTTATGCAACATACACCAAAAAAAAAAAAAAAGTGTGCTGACCTATGCAAAAAGAAAAATTACTAATATCTCTTTGCAAGGTTCATATATGCATGGATTACGATGGATTGTTGAAAGCAAGAATTTCCAGGGAGCCCTCCAAGTAAGAGGTTGCTGAAGTTGCCTCAGGGTGCAATTGCTTTTCTCAAAGCCACTATACTTGCAGAGAATCTTTCTTCAAGGGCCCATTTGAGACTCCACATTCTATTATGTTGATGGGGCTCATTTATCCTGACACCAGTATTCTTCTGTGCTGTGAAACTATGAAAATCCAAGGTATTTTAATGTCCAAGGATAAGAAAAGAAGATATTTCATTTGACAGTAAGAATTACACCCTTTCCATTTTTTGAAGGCTATTGTATGTATAGTATGGGAAGTTCTCCAGAGGTTAATTTGTTCAGGAATTTATTCAAGAACCATATAAAATTAGTTCCATTCTGCAATTATTAATCACAACAAGAAGCAGATATTCATTGAGGAGGATTCTTTTGAATCCTGTGACACCACTCAAACAAGTTTGTGGGTGAATATCATCCACTACAAAACTAGCAGCTTGCTTGATTTTATTTATAGCCCATTTAACTTCTGTGAATACTGATTAAATGGGAGGGGGGTTGCACATATTAGAGGTGACTGATAGTGGCCATGTTGAGAATTTGTAGGGAATTTGTGATAAAGTTTTAAGTTGAACTAAGCAGAATTTTAATAATGAGAACATATACGTGCTTCGGTCTACTAAAAAATACTTCCAACTTGGTATTAAATACGTCTTTTTTTTTTGATTATTTGATTTTGGAAAACTTTTCCATTCTTTTAAATTGCAAGACAATTTTGAAAGAAAAGCCGTTATTCTGAAATGGTAGGTGAAATAGGGGGAGGCTTCATTTGGTTCAAAGTAACCTACAGAGCAGAGCAAATCATTACTGAAGACATAATGAAATAAAAACTGTTGACGTCTTTGAATTTTTTGTCCAAGAATATTTGCAATGTTTGATCTGGTTTCTTATGAAATCTCCGTTCCTCCCAAACTCCATTTTTCAGCACTTTTACTGTTTGTGAAAAAGTCATCCAGTTCTAGTACATCTTCCTCATACAGCTTGCCTTTCAAACAAGAATTGAAGGCCTCAAATAAGAGAAAAGTCAGGTTTCCCAAAGTAGTTGCCCACTTAACAATGGCAAAATTGTGTTTGAGCAAGAATAGATGATGTTTCTGAAACACAGAATTACATAACTAAAGTGACTAAGCAGAAATATGCAAACTATTGCCACTATTTGCTTTCTTAAGTATCTGTTCTGTATAGTTACCAGTTTCTGTTGACTTGGGATATGTCACTATTAGGCAGGTAGTTCTTAAGCATCACCCTGCATGGCTTGTGAGATTCTCTTAAACTCTTGCAGCTTTGCATCCCTGCAATTTGTGTAACACATAGATTTTCTGTTGGCCTCCTGGAGAAAAAGCATTTCATAAGAATAAACACATCTTTCAGATTCAGTAAGTCCATCTGGTTTTGTATGTTGTTTTTAAATAACCCCAAGGACTACCTAAGACTATGTCTGTACAGAGAATAGTCCTGTCAGAGCAGTGGAAGTGATGCGAGGAAAGAAGGATCTCTTCTTCAGTCTGCCTCTGAATCATATTGAGTCATTTTAAACCACCATTTTGCTATGTTGCATTTGAAAATGTGTATAGTCTAGGACAGTGGTCTCCATGTTTTTTGATCGTACATCCATATAAGCACCCCCAATATCTGTATATTTATTTATAAATTACACACATGTACTACTGTACTAATATGTCATGTACATTTTAGAATATGCACAAAAGTAGAAGTTTAAAAGGATGACATAAATATTAACTAATTTATTTTAATGGTACAACAAGCGTTTTCCACCCACACCCCAGTGGATTGTCTTGCACACTCCCTGGGTTGTGTGCACCCGACTTTGGAGATCATTGATCTAGGACATGAAATAGAGCCAAGGCACAATTTAGACTGGGCTTTTAGAGTTAAAAGTTTGTGATCTTTCGTGTTCTCAAGTTTTCCAGCCCCACTAAGAACTCTCTGTGGTGTCTTCTCCTTGCTAATGTTGCATAAAGGGAGCAGTATAGACAGAATTTTAAAGCGTCTTAGTGTGGCATTGGATTTTGTTAAATGTCTTCAGCATTCTTAGTGTAAAAAAAGAATATTCACACAGGGAATTATCGTGGAATTGCTCCAGCATTTTAAATTCAGAATCTCACCGATTTCCCAGTAGTCTCCTCTTATGTAAAGCACCATTTTCTTCCAGTGGGAGCTCCTAATTCTCTTATGCTTCTGAGAAAATGCCAGCTGTGCTTGATAAAATACAGTCATTTGCTCCTGATGCATTCCATTTTTTTCCTCAATGCACCATTATAATCTATAATACTGAAAAGAACATTAGAAAGAACAACTTAGGCTCTGGACATTGTATAGTTGACATAACAAGTCACACAGAGTTTCTTTCAAGTTCTGATATGCTCTCAGTCCAGGTTCTTACTGAATTTCATTAACCAGTTGAGTGAGCACACAACATCATATAGAGATGTTACAGCAAAATAAGCAGTCGCTGTCATCTCCTCTAAAGGAGATGCTCTTCTAAAGAATTAAAAGCAAATTCTTCTAAATGCAAGGACAAGAAGAAGATTGAGAAGATTATCTGTCAGCATCTAGAATGAACATAGCATGCATTATTTTAGACAAATTACATACTGTGTGCGGAGGATTATAGTTGCTATAGTAACAAAATGTGCTTTGATTACTTAAATATTGTATGCTATAAATCTTCATTAGGAATTCTCTTATTACAAGAACTATCCCATGCTACATTTCACTGAGCTGAAATGGAGAGGAAGAGGTGCTTCCATGAGCATTTGGATATGCTGTCCTAAGACAGAGACTGTCTCACCATCCTGTCACCGTCATTCAATACTTCATCTAAAGCAGGAGTTCTATGATCAAAGCTATTGAACTGAAAATATTTGCAAGAGTTGGAAAAAAATCAGCCATGACCTGATTCTTACAGATACAGATAAAACTTGATCCTTTAATAATATTGCCCTCCTTTTTAATCTCTGTTTGTGTTTGTGAATTTGGTTCTAGCTGCTTTATTGTGCAGCACCAGAATTAAAGTATGAATGATTCAAATATGCAATTCTATGTTGTTGCAATAATGTACACATGATTATAATATAAGACAGTTCATAATCATGTAGAAATCAATGAGTTTGTTGTCTTGTATAGAGCACCTATATACTCTGTACATATCTTTGTCCAATTTTTCTTTCTGAATCCATTTCAGTTCTTGAAAATCAGGTCAAACTCTCTTTTAAGTTAGCAAAAAATCGCGTTTTGATTTCAGGGTCAGTTAGTTCTGCTGTAATGATGAATTTGGTCAGCTTTCAGGGCACATACAGCCCTGATCTAATGGATGTGGAGACTGCATGGATCAATAGCTTTGATATGGTCAGTGTTCCTTGCAGGAAACTGGAACTCCAGGGAAGCCCTAAAAAGGTAACAACAGCCTTTCTGCCCACACAAATCTCTGTACCTTTGTCTGTTAAAATCTGTAACACACTGCCAAAATGACAATGCCAAATTCCAAATCACATTGGTATAAGAATTTCAGTGTTTGCAGTTGCTGATTTTTTAATGCTTTGATTAACTGCAAACCAGTATATGCATTGTTATTGTAATCTGTCCCACAAATATTTTGATGTGTGTGAGTATGCATTCGCATGAATTAACAAACAAAGGAAACCATTTACTGTTCTTCTATTTTATAACTGAAATGCTTCAGGAGGTTGAACAATCCTTGCATCATCTGAGCGAGCTCTCTTTACGTATTAGTATTGCAACAAACTGTTTGCCCCACAGATAAGCTGTACCTAACAGCTTCTTCATGGCTTGAAAGTTGCCCTGTCTAGCGTAGCTGTGGGGTTTCGACAAGGCCAGCGTGTATCTGGTAGGCCTGCCAAAAAGAACAAGGCTAAAGGAAGCATTGAAAGTTGGAGTTTCTCGAATTAGTTGAAAAATTCACAGTTTAGAAACTGGATCCTACAGTGCTAACAAAATTAACTGTGGCTTTTAGGCTAAGTTCTATCATGAACGTGAGTTAAACATTTTTGTGAAGGTAATGGGAGTGGTTTTAAATTGAGCTGGAAGACAGAACAGGGACCTGCGTTTGAGTGTATGTGTTGAAAATGAGGTGGGAGGGGGGAAGGGTAAAAGCAACCAAGATATTCCTAGAGAGCGTGAGGAAATGGAGGAAGGATGAATGGACCAATTATGGAGTCTTCCATTCCTGAGGCGGTTTAGACATGCAGGAGTACTTGATTCCTTTAACTGTGTGCAAATGCTGATTTTGAATAGACCCTGAAGTCTCCGCAGTGTGGATGTCACTTGACCTGGAAATTTGGGTGCACCGAGCTCCTACCAGATACTGTTTAAACATAGCCTTGGGGAATCTGAAGTTTGTAATGGTGACAGACTGGAATAAACCTTGTGCTCCCTAGTTTGCATGGAGGGAAAAAGATTTCTTTCGTATGATCCTGCTTCTCCTTGCCCAGTCTCATGTTCCATTAATTTGTTTTTCTGGAGCTGAGGCTTGATGTCCAGACTCACTTTTCTGTCTTTCTGCATCAGATTAATCTTCAACTAAGGGCAGAGTTTGCTTATTGTTGTTTCTTTTTCTGAAAGAAATCCCAAGTAAGTTAAAAAAGAAAGACTTCAAGATTTGGTTTCTGGTGTTTTCTAAATATTTCATTAACAGTTCTGTTAAAATGCTCCTAATTGGGTGTTCAAAGTGGTCTGACATACCGTATGAAAGCCCAGAAGGAGAAAAAAAGCCTTCAAAGACTTAAAATGCCTGATCATGTTTGTTTGAAAATTTTAATTTGGCAGCCCGTTCTGCCTCTTCACTGCTGAAGAATTGTGTGTCCAATCAAGATATACCATATTTAATGCGTTTCACATGGATATATATGCATTCATGCAGAGGTTTGGTTGCATCCTGGTGCTAGCATGTCTTCCACTACTATAAGGGCTGAATCTCATTTTACTGAACTCTTCTACTGTAGTATACAGGGCATGTCCTTATAGATTAACAGAGAAAAGGGGAAAAAATGAGTGAAAAAAAAAAAGACTTTGCTCTGATTTATGCAACTCTAATATGATATTCCCAAACCAAGGTGCTCATTATTTGGATGGGATGGAGATTATTTTATTTTTTTGTATTTGAATGTTTCTAGCAATGTGTGATAAAGAAGGCTGGTACCTGCAGAGGAACTAGGAGATCACATCACATTTGACATTTCACATACACACTCAATGGAAAGCATTTCCTCAACAATGCAAATTCTCCATAAGGGCTCTCAGTTACCTGAGAGCATAAGGTGAAAATGTCATTCTACAAATCTATAACAAATGTAATGTCATCTCATGTATCTGAGACCCACAGCAAACCACTTAGTGCCCGCGCACAAAGAGCACCTATCACTCTGGAGTGTGCGAGGGTTAATTCTGGGCAATTGAGGGGTGAGGTTTGGCATTGGTTGAAGGAGAGACGTGTTCCAAAGAGCACACAACACTCCTTGTTCCCTGGCCTCCATAAACTCTACTGGTGGTACCTTTTATAACCAAAGACAGGAAATCATCCTACATATCTGTTGTTCATCATTTGCAGGCTTGTTTCTCAATGTTCCCATGTAGGAGGATGCAATCAGGGAGAGGTCCTTCCAAGAGTCTGCTTGGTGCAGGAGCCACTGACCATTATTGTGAACTGCCTGCTAGAGTTGTCTTTCTCTCTTCGACAGGCTGCAGAAAAAGCTACAATTGACCAAATAGCTAGTCTCTCTTAAGCTCAGACTCAAGTGTAAGGCATCATTGAAGTTACATGGTTAGTCACTGTTATTCAATGTCTTCTGTCTTTTTGAAGGAGCATAAAAATTGTCAGTTGCCCTTATTTTAAATATCAAATCCTCTTTGAATAAAGTTGTTCAGTCAAATGGCCAAGTTCCCACCCAGGAGTAATCTGTAATAAGCACTCTGCCAAGAAACAAAACCATGGCACCTTTCCATTTTTGAAGTGTTTGCAGCATCTATTACAAATCAGACACTATCAATATTGAGGAAGTTAGTTTTTTCATTTTTGGAGTCTCTGAAATATTTAAGAATAACTTTCTTAGGAAAAGTGGATTGTGCTGCCTGTTAGCATTAGCTCCCTAAATTTAGTGCATGCTGTTCCCATTGAAATGTCTACGCTTACGACCCACCCCCACTAGCTCTTACTGCTTACTGCTGAAGTCCAGCATCCACTGACAACTTGTCCAGCAGCCTGAAGGCTCTCTGGAGTTGTAAAGCCTATTTTAAATCCATCAGGACTTGAATAACATGGCCAGCAGTCATCATTTAGAGATGAGATAGATATCGGACTTCAGGCTGAGAATGCAAAGACGCCCTTCTCTGTCTCCAAGCGACCTGGATTGTCACAGTGTCTAGTAGTTCAAAACAAAATATGTTTCCACAGAGCATTTCCATGGATCTCCAGTGTTACTCTGTCTGTTTGAAAGGTTATTTGTTTATAGCACTTCAAGTAAGATTTCTCAGTGTTCGTTGCTAATGTGATTAGGCAGCAAACCCAAAAACTAGACAGCAGAGATCTGCCTATAGAGGAAGAGCTGGAAGTTTTCTAAAGCTGTTCTGCAACCATCTGTGAACCTCTCTAGCAAATCTGGATCTTCTGTAGTATTTAAATTAGTGGGTCAATTTTTAAATAGAGATGTGTCTGTTAGAGTATAAAAGCTGAGGAACTGCTAGCTGAGGAAATCTCTTCCCTTAATAATATATGAAAAACTGATTTGGTGACCTTAATTTTGCACTGTAAGATCCATCCATTTAAATCTCTGGGCTTTCTATTTGAAAAACAGACCATCAGGAAGGAAAAGGACAGCTGATGCACTAATGGTAGAGAGAAGTCAAGCTCTCACATGTTACGTGCTTTTCCTTTTTTTTTTTTTTTTTTCTTGTTTGTTTGTTTTTTGTTTTTGTTTTTGTTTCTGTTTTCTGTTTTCCTCCTCTCTTTCCAGCTTCCTGCCCATCTTTGTTTGGAAGTTTAGAAGATGTAAGAATCATGCTTTTGTAAAATAAATAGCAACAAATAGGTGTCAGTTATTGCAATTGAGCCTGGAAGGTCTTTTCCTGCTTTTTACATGTGCATGTCTATATATGAGTGTGTGAGGATATTTCTGTGTATATTAGCTCATAATAACTTAGAGATAAGCAGAGTAGATACATAGCAGGACTTCACACAGACATTTGAAGAGAAAAATTATTCGGTAACAGTTTAATAGCCTTACAATTGAAGAAGCTCATTTTGACAAATCCAAACAATTGGCAGCATTTTTCTTCATGTATTGGTTGCTGAGTCACGGGCAGAACTGTCTCAGTCTTGGATAGACAGACTGCAGTCACTGCAAGGTGGCGGAGTAGGGAGGCAGGGGAGAGAAAGTTTCTACCTGTGATAAGTAGCATGAAAAGAAGTTGCCTTTAACCTGTGGACAGTTGAAGGCTTTCTTTGGGAAGTGAAAAGTATGTAACGTACCTGGAAAGTCCATTTTGCTCACGGGCCAGTGGAAGCCATGTGGTTTGTGTGGGCATGTGTGATTCTGTCCTGACAGCAAGACTGATGGGTCTTCCATACTCACAGATTTCAACTGGGTTGTAAACAGAAGCAAGAGATCAAATCAATGGAAGAGGTGGCAAGGTAAGTCGGGAGTCCTGCCTGAGTGCACAGGTTGTAGATCAAGACATGTCTGCCAACCAACGACTGTACAAGCGACAATCGGATGGTGGAATGTGGAGAGAGAGAAGAGCCTGCAAGTCAATTTTCTTTTTAGATACTTCTCTTTGTCATGATCATCAACCTTGAGAGTAACATTAGTCATTACTTGTATAGCTCGGTTGTGGCTATTTTGTTTGAAACTGATGCAGCGTTCAGCAAAGCTGTATATCACATTTCTGGAAAGGGCACAATTTTCAAATTTACATCGGAAAATGGCGTAAGGTGAGACAAAAACCAGAAAGTCTTTAGTTGTGTTAAGTAATACAGACAGAGGATGTAGTTATGAAATGGATACCCGTTGATTTATTCCTGGTGCTGTGAGAAGTGAGTAGGGAGTAAGGAGGTGGGTTTGGGCCACACTGTTCTTCCACACTTCAAGTTGAGAGCCACCACTCTTGTCCAGCAGAAACACAGTAAGCAGCCCTAAAGCGGTATCCAGAAATTATTTTTGTAGTAATTGATTTCACTTTAGTGATTTTATTGGTTTGTGATGAGCAATATTTTTAAACCTGGTGAATGTCCTCTTTTTCCCATTACCATTCTACTTTTGGAGTAGGGCAGTGGATCCTAGTGGCAAAGGGACTTAGGGTAGGCGTGTGACAAGGCCCTGCGTAGACGCTTAGGCTGCCTGTCAGTGAAGTAGTTCAGGCATTAGGAGTAAAAGCAATTTAGCCATCTTTCCACTGTGTCTTGCAGACAGACTTCCAGAGGCAGACGAAGCTAAGAGAGATGCTGTGGAAAATGCATTTGCATAATTCAAGCAGTTGACATTATCTGACAAAAGAAACAGAAGACAAAGAGCTTCAAGAGGGTTAGAACTGAGATGGCTGTGATGCCAAAATAGCACTGCCACATATGGGCCTTAGCCTCACAAATCAGCAGCTGGTCACTTTTTGCTGGCAGTTACCTGAAATTCAGTATGCTCCCATGCAAAAAAAGAATGTTTTTTTCTGAGCTTCTTGAACACGTATTGCTCCTCCTGCTTGGGGAGAAGCACCCGTAAGTGTGTGTTCAATTTAACATGCATTAATTAATTATCCATAAATTTAGAATCAATGGAGGCATTTATCGAGAAAAATTATAATGGGAGAGTTGAAAGAAAGAAGGACGAGGATGAGATCTGCATTTCCTTCTTTTCCATTTTTCTTTCTTAACTATTTTCTGCCTGCCTCAGAGCCTTTGCCACCACCACAGTTTTCTTCTTCTGTTTTCCCCCTCACATCTGGAGTTCATGTGGGTGGCTTCCCCCTGCTTCTCCAGGCGTACCACAGTCCAATAGCTCTTAATTTGTCTTCCTCATGATTTTTTGGGAACTTCATACCCCATGTTGCCACCCTCCAGCCTGCCTCGTGCCCCAAAGCTCATCCTCCCAGCCTTTCTCTCCTATTTTCCAATCTGTCTCAGGCTCCACATCACCTTAGTAAACTATTTCTTATTTTCTTGACTGTTTATGTGCTACCCTCTTGTTTTTTGAGGGTAAATAACATGGTTTCAGAATCAGTTTCAGCTTTCAAACCTTTGCTATACACATATGTATATATATACATATACATTTATTTATGAGATCTTCAGTCTTGGACCTTCACAACTCAAAAGGCTGACTCTGGAACCCCTATTCTCTAGAACCAGATTCTGGCATTTAGCAGCTTCTTTGCTCAACACACCATTTAAAATAAGGTGAGCAAGTAGGACTTTGATATGCAAACCATCTGCATTTCCCTTCTCTATGATCAAAAATCTGAACCACGTTCAATCCTGCCTCTTCCGGCGTAAGGTAATCTTGACTTCTTTTTTAGAACCAATGAGAATCACTCCTCTAGTGGTTTGTGGAAGATTTTGCACCTGTATTTGAGGAAACATTCAATGCATATTTGCACTCCTTTTCTCATTTGGCTATAATTTCCCCTATAATACTCTTGGGGCAGCAGGCTCTATTTCACACCACCTCTAGAATTCCATGCATTATAAATTCTGTTCTCACATTTAGCTTTAAGTCAGTGCATTGCGTTATGCAGAATTACAGTTAAATCCTGAATCTAGGCTATTAATGAATCCTTTTAATGAACTAACATAAAAATTCAAGTGTATCTTATAAATAATAAATACACATTGCTCAGAATCTGAAAGTGATTTCTCGGAAATAGTTGTTCCTGTCATTTTGCCTCTTGATAAAATGCTAACAGAGTTTCATAAGACAAAAAGAAGACATTCCTTCTGCCAGATTTCAACATCTACTGCAAATAATGGAAGTGTGAATAGAATGAAAAAACCAGGCAGGAAGAATCCTGTGTTTGGTAAAAAATTGACCACCTTAATTTATACTTCAGAATCCCTTCTTTCCTCTCTTATAAAAGTGATCTTCCTTCTCACAGTATGTTTTTTTTGTTTTTTATATGTATAGCACGACATACACTAAATGTAGCAATGATGTAGCATATGGTACATGTAAACACATACATGAATGTGCTGCATATGCTTCCTGCACTGTGTATGTATGCAGCACATACCATGACCCAATATAATTTTATCGTACTGACTGTGACTGATGTTTTCAGGCCTGCTCGGTAGGCAGAAAGCAAACAGATGCACGTATTACATGCATCTGCATGAAAACTAGCATTTTGCAGCAGGGATACAGAAAGACTTAGGACAAACCCTCGTTGTCCCTACCAATGCACAGTAGTCATCTTTAAAATGGTCTTAAGTCTGCAGAAGATCTGCGGTGCCTGCTGTATTCTGTAACTACATTTTCACAGCTCAGCTCTTGCATTAAGTAGCCCTCTTACTCACCTTGCCTTTTCAGCAGTCTGGAGTAAGACATGCAAGCAAATGTTATGACAATAAATATTGACAGACCAGAAGATGATTCCTCTCATCAGGTTTAGAACTTCTGGGAAAGGATTTTATAGTGACTGAGGTGTTGAAGGAAAGTGGGGATAATATATATTCTTGTCTGATATCAAAAGCATCTGTTAACTGTCTGAGAAGCTAGGTACAGTCTAGAAACAGTATCTCAAGTAGGTGTTGGTGTATCTCAGTAGCACATATCTATGTAGGCAATCATTACACTTGTAGGACTTATGTTCACCACTAAATCAGAGACACTGGCACTTGGAAACAACCTGAAAAAACCTGAAAAAAAATGGCAAGTATCTGGAACAGCAAGGAAATAGATCCCTTCAAAAATGAGCTGGGATCAGATTTAGGAAGGCAGTGAACTGATACCAGACATAAATGAAATGAAAGAATGTCTCAACCTGGGATTCAGTTGGAATTTCAATGCCGATCTTTTGGATCCTTGGCACACTGGCATGATAGCCATGCCTTACATAAAAAATGCCATTTCCTGTAGTCTTGCTCTTGAAGCATCAAAATGGATTCTGCATAACACTTCTTTGGTCTGTTCTCTTGCTCGAGCAAACTTCTGGTCGGACATGTTCCACCAAACTGGTCTTGTAAGGAGTACACTCCAGTTCCTTGAAGGCTGGCCCAGCAGCTGACTAAAGCCAACAGTCTGATCTGATCCAGGCAAAGGCGAAGAGCTCCAGCCACTGACTGGCACATTGAACAAAGGTGTAGAGGGGAAAAAGGACATTCACAGGATCTGGTTACCCCTTAGTACTGGTTCACAGGTGATGATGTCCAAGGTACAATTGGCATGATAAAGCACGAGACTTGGGAGGTACTTCGTTAACAAGTTGATGCTCTGTTAAAATAAAAAAAATCAATCTTTTATTTTTCCAGTAAATGCATACAAATAATTAAAAAATGAGGAGAAAATTGAGTGGAAAAAAACAAATAGACTTTGACTGCAGGGGGAAATGATGGCAGATTTCATATTAAGTTGTCTGTTACTTCCAATAATTAAAGCATCATGCAAACTTTTCTTTGAAAACCTCTCATTTACATATAAATACAATACATCACATTTCTAATGAGGAGTGGGAAGTATCTCTAGTGCCAAACTGAACAAAATAACCCCTCCACCTATTTGATTTTATCTTCTAAAACCCCATGAATTCCACTCATTCAGAACATGACCTAATTCGAGAGCACTTCATTCACTCCCCAGGCAGTTCATATGAGTCAAATCTAAAAGGCTATGTCTACGCTTAGAAACTAAAGCAAGCCACAACAGAATTTTGAAAGCTGATACGCAGTTGTCCAATACTGTTAAATTGCTGGCCTACTCCCCAGCATGGGTCTGGTCCAGGCTAGCCAGAGTCTCCAAAGCAATTCCCAGGCACAGTCTGGGGAGCGACATGGACCCTGTTAGTAAAGGCTCAGCCCATTTGGTGGGTTTCCTCTGGCCTCGTCGTCTAACATTGTCCTCTAAAACTGTTGGCCCGCATCTACACCAGCGAGCCATGCTGCAGCTTCCTCTTCTCTATCCGTGTGGTTGAAATCTTACTTTGGCTTTTTTTGAGGGTTGGTGAGGAAGGTTTGCAATAAAAGGTTTGTAAATTCTGAGTGACGTAAGTAGTGATATGGTGTGCTAGCGTGCTTGTGTTGTATTCTACTAACCCGAGACTAAAAGTGGCTTCTGAGGATGTCAAAGGCTGTCTGGCACCAACACAAGCAGTGGAAGTGGGAGCAGGAGAGGTGCCAGGAGCCATGGAACTTGGGACTGTGGCAGGAGCTGCAGGTGACATGCAGGAGCACCTAGCACTCTCCATGGAGGCTGAAGGGCTTGGGCAGGAGGGATAGGACGCAATAACCTGTTTTGTTGTAAGTATGTGAAGTACTGCGCATGCAGCAGAGGTGAGGAGAGTGTGACATATATATCAGATTAGAAAAGCAATGAGTAGAAAGATGCAAAGGCCTGTAGGATGCAATCCGAGTCAGGGCTTTGCCCACTGCCTTGCAGTCGGTATACGGCCGCTGTGTCTTGGAGGAAGGAGAGGTCAAGTGTATAAACACAGGTCATGTCATGCCATGTGGCCTCAGGATAAAGAATATTCCTAGACCCACTTCTGTTACTCAGATAGATGTAGCGAAAGCCGCTTAGGAGGATAAATCAAGAATGATAATACAACTCTTTGGTGAAGCAAGGCTGATGTTGGTCCACAGAATGGCAGGAAGGATGTGGCAATGTAAAAAATATGCATGGAAAGAGGTAACATATATGAAAGGAAAATGAAGACAGAGAAAGATAGAAGGAACAAAAGAGAGAAGGGAGAGTGGAAGAAGACAGAAGGAAATAAAGAGGAGGAGAAAGGAATGAAAGGCCAGTGCATACTTCCAGGTTAATCAGCTTTAGTTTATTTATTCATACGCATTTATTATATTGTATTTCCTTCGTGCATGGCCCACATTCTTATTTTAGAAAGAAGGGAATAACAAAATACTGTGCAGCAGGGATTTGCACATTACTTCATCCATTACTGGGCATGTTATTGTTTTTCAGACGCTTATGCATTTTTTAAAACAGCATGCCCCAGTAGCAGGAAATTCAGTATTTAAATTTTAAACAGAAGGTTTGAGTGAACTTAGGTCTGCAGTCTTGACACTTTCTTGTTCCTCTCTTTATACAGGAGATTTTCAGAAAAACATCGAGGGAGAGTGAAGATATTAAAGGATATTGTCATGCTGTTGGAGAATATTTTCACGCTTTTCTGAACCTGCTTGCAGTACTGCCTATCAGTGATCATTGTGCTGTCATTAGGGTTAAAAAGCTTGACTGTAATTCTCTTGTAGAAGAAGTATCTGACTGTAATTCAGGAGATTGGATTTCTGCTCTAGCTCCTCTGTGCGACCATTAGAAATGAGTTAATCACTCTGCAGCTTAGAATAAGTGGATATGAATCAATGGCTACATCTGGAAAACATATTAATATACACTTATGACAAGTGTTTTAGATGTGCTGAATATTATTGTCATAGGAAAATAATTATTTTTCAGAACTCCCTGAGGCCTTTTGGCAGGAAATAAACCACAGCCACAAGCTATACACTGTCCGCATATCTGTTTTCCCTTAAAACTTAAATAGTGTATCATTTTTGCCCCTCAGTTTCTTAAAAATAATATGGCTTATGACACAGGGGTCAAATATAATTCCAGAGGTAACCTGTGTGTCAGAGATGAGTGAACTCATCTGTGGTTCTACAGCAGTTTCTGAAGTCCTGCAAGTTTGGAGTGAGTTGTCAGCGCACTTCATGTAACAGCACTGCTCACCATTTTTAAGAGTTTTTAGACAGTATCTAAAGTTATCAGCTGGATGCTAATAAAGGAATCAAATTCACTTAGCAGTTAGCAGGTTTAAAACTAAAGAAACTGGCAGTTCACACAGTGTATTACTAAACTGCAGAAACTTTTGACACAAGGAATTGTGGGTGCTAAAACTTTCCAGGGATTCATGGACAGAGTCAAGGAAGAAAAACCCCATGGTTCTGGCTGGGAAGTAACCTGAGATGAGCTGAAGAACTTGTTTCTACGTAGCTGTTCAGTCTCTTTGATTCTGATATGTATTTGTGTGAAACCATGTCAGAATGCAGTATCTGTTTTAAATATGAGGTTCATTTTCCTTCTTTCCATTTTCTTTGCTGCCCTGAAAAATCCCTAAAATGATGCCATGCAGCTAAGAATAGATATTCTCTAAATTTAGTGAAATTTAAATTCCCTAAATTTAGTGAATTTTTTTATTCTTGTGGAATATTTGCTTCAGACAAGTAGCTAGGTGTTGTCAAAATCATGCCATTTTTCTCAACAGCTGGAAGAGGAGGATGTGGGGATTAAGCCAAGCTGTGGATTATTTGATAAAAGCTGAGGAAACCAACTAGGAAGATCATCTTAGAATGGAAATTGTAGTATATAAAAGAAACACTACTAGTTTCCTTGCCCACGTAGCAAGAGTCTACCTCTGTGCTGCGGGTGAAGGGAGATGCCATAGTGCAGAAAAGATGTTCAGCAAGGAAGTATAGGGAAGAAGGTACTTTGAATTTCCTGGTTTGAGTCCTCTGACTGCAAGTAAATTAATATAGATGCTTCTCTCTTCTTCTTGGCCTTTTTCTAAAAAGGAGTTACTTCTGAGTCCCCTTACAAAAAAATAAGTCTGTTAATTTTCACTGTAGTGTTTCCAAGAGGTGAAGCGTAGCAGAAATCTGATGCTATTAGAAATAGTACTATGGGCTATTCAGACTGTGAGATGCTTCTGACATATGCATCTTACTTCTTGTTGCCCAAACACAGTAGGATGATGAGAATTAGATGAAGAAAGCTTTACCAAGCCTGTGGCTTTGAAGTATCTCCCACTCAGCAAACTTTTACAGCACTCGCTTTAATTCCCATTGAACTTGTTGGAATGTGGTTTACCAGGCGTTTACAGAAGAGAGGTCTAAGTAGAGGCACAAACTAGGATAATAAAGAACTTGAATTCCCACTGAGTACTTATATCTTACCTCTATCCTGTCTGAGTTATCTATAAGAAACAATAGTTCTAACAGAAACCTATTTACGTCAGGATGAAACTAGGGATGGGTAAAGACTTTATATGAGTAGATTTGCCAACTAGCATGTTTTTGGATCAGTATAGATGAATTTGAGAGCATGAAAGAAACAGTTTTGAAAATATAAAGACAGAAAATCTAAAATCAGTGTTTTCTAAACAAAATATTTTTTGTTCAGAGCTTTCTGTCGGAGCAACATTTTGATTTTTAGATAAAAGTAAAGACAAACAGTTGAACTTTTACTATTTTGGTTAAACAAACAAAGAGAACATGTTTTTGATTGTTCTCAAGTGAAAGTTTTTTCAAATTTTTCAAAAATTGACTGGTATAGTAAAGGAAAGTCAGTGCAAGGATTTTCTTCAAGGATGTAGTCTGAGATGAATGTAAGTAAAAAAGGAAAAAGCCTATTTGCTATAGAACAGTAAATTAACAAGTGTAAGAAAGCTGAAGAATAGACAGATTTAGTGCTCTTATCAACTGAAGAATAGGCAGATTTACTGCTCTTATTAGATGGGTCAAC
This sequence comes from Cariama cristata, assembly GCF_000690535.1. NCBI lineage: Eukaryota > Metazoa > Chordata > Aves > Cariamiformes > Cariamidae > Cariama > Cariama cristata. Next base: position 30,286 of record NW_009598738.1, read on the forward strand.
CCCCAAAAAAGAATGAAAATCTATTAAAATTAAATCCGTGCCATGTTAAGTTGGTGCATATTTCTTGGATCCATAAACAGAGGTCATCACTGCCAAAAATAATGGTACAAGTGCTTTTGTTAACTTTAAAATTAATCATGCATAGTAACTGCAGACGAGTGAAAACTGTCCAATAAAATAATTTCTGTGAATTACTTACCTAGCCCACACCTTATCTACTTTTCACACATTTTTTTGAGAAATCTACATTGGTTACTACCAGTGGTTAAAAAAAAAAGCAGATTTATACTAAAAATACCTTCTCCACACCTGCACAGAAGAGATATTTCGTCAATGCAAAATTTTAAATATATTGCTGATTGAGATATACATTATATTCATGTATAACTTAATAGATGCTATATACAGCATATAAGGAAATTATTATGAAGATTTGGTGTCACTTGTTAGGTATTTAGTTTTGTTTTCTTTAGTTACTGGCTGTATTTTTAGTAGACTTAGGGAAAAAAAAAAAAGTTTAGAAAATATCCCCAGTCTGTTGGGAATGCTAGTAGATTCCCAAGCACCTATCTAAAATGTATTCCCTATGAAAAGTTGATGATAATTTCCCTGATAGAATTCTGTAGAACTGAAAATTGAAAAATATAAAAATTGGCTGTGGGAATGAGCTTTGTTTTGACTACGATTTGTGAGACTGTATTTTTGTTTATATGCTTTTGATACCATCTTGCCCAAAATAAGATTTCCAGTTTGCTTTAAAATAATTGTTCAGATTATTTGAGACTTTTTCAGCTAAATCATAAACAGTGATTAGCATTAAAGGAATCCTTAGGTAGATGTCCTGGACATTGTATTATTCGCTGTACATGGATAGATCTCTGATGCTGTATAGAATTTTAGGAAGGAATATGTTTGTGTATTGATACCAATTATCTCCTCTGAATGCTAAAATACAATTGATAACCTGGGTCTTCAGATTTCCATCCAGTTTGGTAGGTGCTTGATTCAGCTGGATACAGAAAAAGTCAAATTTGAAGAGATTTTTTCCTAAATATACTGCATTCCTATGCTTCTGAGGAAGAAGTGATAATTGCTATTACCTATTTATCTGGGAAATCATCAAATAAAAATTTATATTTCTTTCATGATCAGTAACTACCGCACTGGTTGGGGTAAAATTTTAATAAAAAATTCAGGAAGCTTCCAATAAAAGTTGCTGTCACTAGGTACATAGCTTTTTCTAAAACATTTTTTTAACACAGAAAACAGGTAAAATTTGAATTCTTTTAGACTTAATAATAAAATAATTCCATTTTTATATAATTTATTTGTTATTTAAATGCTGTGTGATAAATATTAACACTCAGCTCTTAAAGTGTTGCTCTGCGCTGAACTGGGTCAACAGGCAGAATTACTGTATTAGAGTGTTAGCAGTTAGACTATCAGAAGAGCTATTTGTCTTTGAAATTTGTAATGGTCTGTTGACAGTGATGGCTGGAAATATGCTGAACAACTCCATTTTGGACTCCAGCCATGTTGTCCCCAGCCCTAAACTCCCTGTCTCTGCATGGAGAGTGGAAGAATCCTTGACTCTCACTTCTGAACCACCCCGGAGAGCTCTTCACTCCTCATTTTGTCTCTCGTTTCAAAATACAAATTTTTGTGTGTATTCCTTCCATACTGCTTTTTTAGGTTCTTTTTTCCCCAATAAACCTTGAGGAGATTTTATTTTCCCCATTATTCACCTTCTTCTTGTTAGCCTTGTGATTCCTCTAATTTGCCTTGATGGACTGCTTCTCCAGTCTCTCTCTGTCCAAACCACAGGCCATCAAATCTCTGAAACTAGAATTCCTCCTAATGGGTACAACCGTTTTTTGTTCTGTTTGTGTGACTGCCATGCATTTAATAAATATTTCAGCTTCACTCTTGTGAAAGAGGAATGGAGATGAAGCAGCAGAATTTGCCATGCCCCCTTGCAGCTCCCATGTTCTTATACCTGACACAGTGGCTCTAGTAAAACCCTTCTGGTGGCAGATTTATTGGAGAAGGTGGCAATTTCGAGGTACAAATCTAGTTCCAGAGGTGGGTCACTGATCCAGTCACCCAAAAAACATCTTCCTTACCCCACTGTCTGGCAAATTCTGAATCCTTGGGGCCCTTCTCTGGGGGAGAGTGGTGTTCTTCAAATTACTACTACCCTACCAGAGAGCTCATCCAGTATTGATGGATATCGGTTGAGATTTCTTAGGGTTTGTGACAAGCTGTGATGACATTTTTCAAGACCCCATTTGGTGCTTTCTCAGAATAATCGTTATTACTTAGAGCCATATAGAATGTGAGTATGGGTGCTCTAAAGAGGGAACGATTTATGGGGACTGGAATTTCTTTTACATGGTGTGCATTCACAGCCCAGCCTCCACCCCATCTGTACTAGTGTGTTGTTAGTAAATGCAGTGATACTGAGGGCAAAAGGTCTGCTGCTGACAGCTGGTTTCACAAAGCTGTAGAACCTGGAAAGAATTAGAAAACCTGATATTGTAGGTATGCGCCTACCCATGAAGTTCAGAATTTGTGTTCCCAACAAGTGTTTCAGATACAGAAAATTTTCGGTGCATATTGAACTGAACTGTTACAGGGCTTGGCATGCTTTAATAAAAATTAATATGAAGATGTCACTTCCACAACGTATTTTTTTCTTGCTGTAGTAGTACTTCAGATATTTGACACAAATTGCTTCAGAATGCCACACCAATTTTTCAATGTGGTATAGAAACAGGTTAGGTTTTGATTCTGGACTGGAAAAAAATAAAGTGATGAATCATGAAATGTTTTCAGATGAACTATTGTTCTAGATTAAAGATGAGTTTAATTACAGTATTTTCATACAAAGTGTTTCTACAGACGGGATACTCAGCCAGAGTAGGTGGCTTCTAAATTATAAAATTGGTACTCTTGCTGACATTTCCATCTGGAAAAGCATTCTTTTAATAAGTGAGCAACATTAAAAGGGATTGTTATTCAGGAAACTAAACCACTGTTTTAGTCTTTTGCACCAGGAGCTGCTGGTTTGTTAAGATCTTGTTAAGAAAAGCGCTCAGACACTGTAAAGCATTCCCTAAAATGCCGTTTATTAGAGCTAAATGTGAATTGCAGTGTGGATCACCAGCTCCTCCATGTACAACAGTCTCCTGGTCAGGATCACTATGGCCAGCAACACTATTTCAAGAATCCAAGACAATGGAGTTGATGGTCTCTATGAAAATTAAACCAATTTGTACAGCCAGAACTGAGAGTGTGAGAGTATCATGGTACAGGATAAATTTGTCTAAGTTGCAAATACAAGGACAGATCCTGAGAATGCCTTTGGGTTATCCAAGGCTGCTGTAAATAGACAGCGTTTGTCTGACGGAAGTGAAGCTGTAATGATAACCACCAGCTAAAATCTAGCTCTGTGACTCGGGCTTTTTTACCCCATACATAGACTAACGAAAAATTGGTCGAAGCAATAGGAGTCCTTTGCGATTGGCATTATCTATGTTTTCACAAGAGCTTAACTTTTAAACAGGGAGCAAGAAGTGGAGTGTTAACACTCCCAGAGTGTATTATAATGTATTTTGTTATTGCTGGTTCAAATCTGCCCCTTTTTGGTAAACTCCATATCAGGAGGGGAGGGAGGGAGAGAGGAGATACCAGAACTGGACGCTTGCAGGATCTACATGGGTTCACGTGGCAGAGACAGAAACCTGCCCTTGGACACCAGGACTCTTGTTGCAGTCTCTGGTTGCTTTTTACTTCTCTGTTCTTTTCCCTTTCTGGGAAGGAGGATGTTTTCCCTCTATTCAGGCTTGACACAATGCACTTCTCTGCAATCTGAGAGAGGCGAGGTTTCAGAAGGGTTATAAGCCATCTATAAGGTCTAGGAAGCTGAAGCAGACGTTGAGCCTGGCTGCTGGCAGAGGGAGGGAATGACCAGTTGGATGTTCACTCTCTTCCCTACCTCTTCTGCCACCCTTGTCCTAAGCAGGCTGTGGTGAAGCTATATGCTGAATAACCCAATCCTTAGGGCTTCCCTAGGGCAGCGTTTGCTACAGCCTTCCAAGACAGTTGCAGAAAGCACTTTTCACTGATAATGCAGAAAGTCAAGGTCTTTTGGGAAAAGATATTCCTCTTTGGGAGATTTGTTTAGCTTAAGCAGCAAAAACTGCTCCAGCAATGGTTGGGAGCAGATTTTGCCACATATTGCAAAGCTATATATGGGATAAGAAAGTATGGTCACATCCTGAGCAGGCTTATCTGACCAGTGGTCAGTAACCACCTGACATATTACACCTGCAAATTGCTCTTCATCCTGAGAATTTACAGCTGCTATAATCTCCCTGCAGCAGAGAAATGGGCCTTTTTCCCAGCAGTTCCTGGTGGAACACATCATCTTTTCTGGTGGCTACTGTGGGGAATTACTTGCTCCCTGGTTGAGCTAAGCTATTCACTGTAGCAATAAAATGTACTTCTGAAACAAAGATCTCAAGCTTTGAGCCTCACTGATGAAAAGAATATTAGGTGGCCAAACTTCTTTCACTAATTTTACACTGAGGAATAGACACAAACTGGCATATGGAAGAGACAGGCGGTTCAGTGCAGAGTACCATGAACCATGGGTTTTCTTGGTCCAAGAAGGTAACAGAAATAGTGCAATTTATCATCCCTCCATAATATGCTACCTTAATTATAAGGTATGTATTCTGATCCAAGCCTTCAGAAAACATAGCATTTTACATTTTTTTTTAGTCACACAAAATATGCTTAGACCATTGCTTACAGATGCGGTTAAGAACAAACATCTGTAGGTATATATATTGATCTATACACCGTAAGCTATAATCTGCTTTCATCCTTCCCTTCGATATGATTGCTACAAGGTGGAATGTGCTGTCAAAAACCCTGTATTAGTTTTAAGAATAAAACGTGGTAACAGTATTGCAATAGAGAGAATACCTGCAGACTGACAGAAAAGTGGCTATGACTGTGGGATCACCAGAACTGAAGCGGTGTTAGAAAGCAGGTGGAAGGATGCGGTGATTTAGGAAAACACTTTAGTATGCAATCTGTCACGTGTCCCATGATGTTGTGTGTGCTGCCCATGAAGAGCTAAAACAAAATGCATACCCAGGCATGAGATAAGTATCCCTGGTGTTACACTTTCTAAAAGCTATGTGTTTACGTCAAATACAGTTTTCTAATGCCATGTAAAGGCTGCAGGCTGAATGAGTTTGGAGTCGCTCATCTACAGTAAACTGCAAACAGAATTGCACTCCACACCTGGACTACTGTGTCCAATTCTTGGTTCTCCAGTCCAAGAGAGACATTTTTTTACTGTGAGAGTGACCAAGCACTGACACTGCTTGCCCAGAGAGGTTGTCTTCATCCTTGGAGATATTCAAAAGATGCCTGGACAAGTTGCTGGGCAGATGTCTCCAGGTGGCCCTGCTTGAGTTGGGGGTTGGATGAGATGAATTCCCGAGGTCTTCTTCCAACCTCAACCCTTCCGCGATGCCATGATTCTGTAACTGGACTCGAAAACGTCAGCAGGAGGGAGTGACTTGATATTATGTTCTGGACTGCTCAGTCATATCAAATTATGACTGTCATCTCAGCTCTCATTAAAAACACTCTTACCTCCATTAGCCAACCCCTCACCCCATTTCTTCTTGTTTTTTTTGATGAGTTTTTTTGTTGTTGTTGTTGTTGTTGTTCTTCCATGGTCACAGACTAAATCTGCAAAGCAGGAAATCTTAAGCTCAAATAGCAGAGCAAAAATCTGATTCTAAAGTTGTTCTTCACAAAAAAACATTATACTAATTTAGAAGAGATTTTTCCAGGGACCTGTCTTTATATGCTTGGAGTTGGCAGTGACAGCTTAGGGCATGGCATCAAGCTGTTGTTCTTGACACGGTTGCTAATCAGCTGTGCAGTTTAGGAAACTATGGAGCAGTTATGAAACAGTAATGAAATAGTGATTCTTCTGTGGCATGGAGACAACTGTAGTGAAATGAATAATCAAAGGATATGGTTGTCCTCCACAGTGTACCCTTACACTCAATGAAATAGCTTTAAAACCAAAAAAATTTACTATCTAGAGAACAGATTCTCTGTTTCTTGGTTTTTTACAGTTGATGACACAGAGGAAATGGAATTAAAGAGCTCCCTGAAAAATGACAGTTTATGCGAACCAATTAGTGAACAAGGCAGTTCAATTTCTAAATGAGAGATTACCAGAATGGGAGCTCACACTTCAGTTACACTGGGCTTTGACAGCCCGTAGCCATGAGCTGAAATGCGGTGTAAAGGCGACCAAGGAGCAGCTTGCTTTGCAGCTGGCTCTTCGATAACTTGCACAGAAGAAGACATCAGGCTCTAGGGTCTCCTATCCTTTTACACGCAGTAAGATTTCATAGAAAGGTTTTATTAAGGTGATGATACTTCCCTTTCAGATTTGTGGTCAGTATGACCATGCGTGATATGAGAGGATAGGCCTAAAACACCATTCTTCTTTAAACTCAGATTTTTGGGGAGCATCTTCACCTTCATAGTTCTCCCCAGGACCTTGGACTTCACCAGAACCACAGCGACTGAGCTGCAGCGTTCTCCTGAGTCTGCATGCACCGACTCTGCGACAGCTTTCGCCAGCCTCACCTCAGATCTTCTCTTGCAGCCTCAGCTTTCTGGGCATTAATAGATTCATATGAGCATTTTCTATATGTGCTGGGCATCCATACTTCTATTTCTTTTTTCAGCACTAATCTTCTGGTTTATGTTAGCATAAGACCATATATAAGGCCAACCGGCTGCTGTTGGTTTTAAAGGCATTTTCATTTGATGACGTTTATAACGTGTTCCAGTTAGCTAGATTGAAGCCTCATCCTTGGTTTTTTTTCTGTCAATACAAAAATATATAACGAGTTACAAGGAGTTATTTACTTGAAAACTTTCAGTAATTGATTTGCTCCATGAATCAGACAGAGAAGTAACTTTTAAAGAAAAAAGAAACAAGTAAAACCTTGCAGATTAAAAAAGTGATATTGTTTCTCTTAACAGAAACACTACTCTCACAGCTATCTAGACTTTTCCTCCCATTGCTATCAGAGAAACTCCGACCCCATGACTACAGCTACACAGCAGCAATGAGATTGCTCTGAAAAATCAGACAGATCTTTCAGACCTGTCCAGGCTCAGCTAGAGCATAGGGACCCCTGTACCCAGCCCCTGGCTACTCTGCTCATACTCTGCCTGCTCGCATAGGAGAACTCCAACAAATAGGATGGAGAGCACACAAGGCTTACAGCGACTCCCCTTATGAGTGATAAAAAAATGATAAAAGTGGCTTTGATAAAGGCCCTTCTGTTTTTATTGAGTCCAGATGAACAGAATAACTGAAGAAAACAGATTAAACACTTCAGAATATATTGAAAATGAAAACCAAAACACACAAAAGTTTAGATTTTGACAAGCTGCCCACAAAAGCAGCTTTTTGTACAGGGAGCAGGAGTCCCCATGCTCCAGTGTGACAGATGTTTCTTAGGAGGAAAATACAACCTGTTGTGCTACCTTTTGCCCTCTGTAACAGCAGTATTAGTAGCTGATGTGTGCTGTTCTCAATTCTCAATTATTTTTTTTTTTGGTATTTTTTTCATATGAATTAGCTAGTTGCCCTCTGTGGGAATAATGTAGTTGCTGATGCAGTCTGTGAAAATATTACACTGGGTGGTAAGGGCCTTGGAAATTAAATCTCTTAGGTTAATACAAGTGTCTGAGACTGTGTGTGAAGCAGTACAGCCAAACAGTTTAAAATGAGCAGCTTCTTCTTTAACACTTTCCTGCCCACCCAAATTGAATTAAATTAAAGTATCAGGATGAGTGTAAAAATATGTATGCTGTTTCATATTTCTTTGTCTAGCTGTAAAAGGCGTGTTTCTGGGCATACCAGAAGAAGCCTGACTACTTCATGCTCTCGTCAAGGCAGGAGGACTCTGTGAAAAGAGAAAGGATTGTGCCAAATGAGAGCGTCTGAGTATGGGTGGCTGAAAGGGGCTTCAAGAAACAGGGAAGAAACCTGCCACGTATCTACAGACTTGGGCATCTTTCAGTGTGGTGGAAGCAGGGAGCAAAGTGGAATACGAGGCCTCAGAGAAAATCGAATGCTTTCTATGGACCCAAAGTTTATATCTACACTGATCAACTGAAAAAGGCCAGGGCATGATGTGAAGCACTGTCATATGAACAGCCATGTTGCTTAACTGCTATTGCTCTCCCTGGCATGATTTGATATATGCCATCTCACACTCTCAAGCAACATTCAAAGGGTACTGTTGGTCCAAAGACTGTGTTCCTAATAGACAAAACAGATGAAGTTTCCCTTCTGTGGGTGAGAAGAAAGTTTCATGCCATGCTTTGCCATTTGCCACATGGAAGAGAAAGATATTCAACAAGAATGTTCAAGGAAGACGTTCATCAAGAACAAGTGCTGGGTCCTACATTTTGGCCATAAAAACCCCACGCAGTGTCACAGGCTGGGGGAAGAGTGGTTAGAAAGAGGTCAAGCTGGGAGTGCTGGTCGACAGCCAGCTGAACATGAGCCAGCAGTGTGCCCAGGTGGCCAAGAAGGCCAACAGCATCCTGGCTTTTATCAGGAATAGTGTGGCCAGCAGGACCAGGGCAGTGATCGTCCCTTTGTACTCTGTGCTGGTGAGGCCGCACCTCGAGTGCTGTGTTCAGTTCTGGGCCCCTCACCACAAGAAAGCCCTTGAGGTGCTGGAGGGAGTCCAGAGAAGGGCAACAAAGGTGGTGAAGGGTCTGGAGCACAAATCTGATGGGGAGCGGCTGAGGGAGCTGGGGGTGTTTGGTCTGGAGAAGAGGAGGCTGAGGCGAGACCTGATCACCCTCTACAACCATCTGAAAGGAGGGTGTAGCCAGGTGGGGGTCAGCCTCTGCTCCTAAGTGACGGGATAAGAGGGCATAGTCTGAAACTGCGCCAGGGGAAGTTCAGGCTAGAAATAAGGAGGTGTTTCTTCACAGAAAGGGTGGTTAGGCATTGGAATGGGCTGCCCAGGGCAGTGGTGGTGTCCCCATCCCTGGAGGTGTTTAAGAAAGACTGGACGTGGCACTCAGTGCCATGGTCTAGTTGACGTGGTGGTGTTAGGGCAAAGGTTGGACTCGATGATCCCACAGGTCTCTTCCAACCAAATCTATTCTGTGATATAAGGTGATCTAGTTGAGTAGTGAAGGCCTAATCATGCTCTCAGCTACTGGGAAATGACTGACTCCAAGAAGAGCAATGTTAATTATTGAAGATGGAGGAGTGGGTTCTCTTATAGCTCGGATATTCAAAAGTCTCTGCCTGATCCAACACATATACCCCTGAAATTTCTTATTAAAAATTGAGTAGGCAAGGAAATTTAATAAAGTAAAATTAGACTCTTTTGCATTCTTTTAAATTAGTATTTGGGATTATTGATGGAAATCTTAATTAGATGCTATAATTAGTTTGGAAAATTGCATAGTTTGAACTAGACCCATGTGTTATGTCCACTTGCCAGAGAGAGACTGAAATTGCTTCAGTATTTCCTGTTGTAGCTTAGAGCATTTTGGCAGGCATTTGAGAGGGGTGCTCTTGCCACAGATTTTAGATTCAGAAGTCATCATTATGAGCATCTAATCTGACTTCCTGCAGCCTCACAACCTAAAATACCATACATAGCATTTATGGCTTTTGTCGGGGCCCTGAGTGCACCAGCAGGCCTTCACCAACTTCACTTGGGGCATTTCTGCACGTGTACCCATGGGCCATGGAGCCCATTTCAGCTCTGCTCAGCCTGGGGCTTAGACCCTGGCCCATTGACACTGTAGAAGTGCTGGTCTCCAGCTCAACTGCAGCCATGCCCTCACTGATCCAAGCCCTGACCAGCAGACCAGCTTGATCTCAGCTGTGCCCTGTCACCACAAACTTGTCTGGTGACCCAGACCCTTGGCCAATCCTGGCTGCCACCCTTGGGTCTTCCATGCTTGTTTCACCCTGGGGGCTGTGGGATGGGGCCTTGGTAGATGAGATCCGTGTCCTGCTCTTCGTGTTTTCATGCTTGGTTCTCAGGTCCCTGTCCCTTAGTGAACAGGCAGCTATTGCTGTGCTCTGACAATTTTCACTAGATTGCTTGTAAATCACAGTATAGATTGAATTTTCCTTGCAGTTATTGCAGCATAAATCAGGAGCAATTTCACTGAAGATGATGTGATTTTCACCTCTGTAAAATCAGAATGTGCTCTACATGAAATCCCAGATGTCCAATTTTTTATTACTTGTGTAACTTTCTTGTCTAGCTACCATAGGACTTATTTCTCCCTTGATACAAACACCTCAAGGAGAGGATATGCACCATATTTTATTAAGTATTTTTTAAAGGCTTTGAGTTCTTTTATGCTGCATGGTGCAGAGAGAAGTGTAAAAGGAGGAAAAATGATAACATAGCATAAACTTCAAAAATTGAATCTTGAATTTTGAATTTTGCCTGCAGGAGGTAGGAGCTGGTTGAGGAGTTGTGTGGCCAAACTAAGAAACTGTGGGAGGAGGTGAGCAGACTACACAGTGCCAGGGAAGATGAAATAGAGCTTGATCGGATGATCTGAGGGTTCACGCAGAGACAAGAGCCCAAGCTGGTCTCACATCAGTCCCACTTCCATCCTAGTAACCCACTGCCACAATCCATCTTTAGAGGTTGCTTCCAACCCAAATTGTTCTGTGATCATGAAGAACAAACAGTATCTGCCTTTACCAAAGCAAACATGATTATATCTGTCTAGCAGTGTATTTTAGCACTTTATTTCATGGGCGATATACTTACTTTGATACTAAATGTCTGTAATTCCTAAATTTTGAAGCCCTCTATTGAATACAGGTAAGTTGCTTTGTGGGCATACAGAAACCAATTATGCTATTTGTAAATCCTGAATCCCACTAAAGATTTTTGATATTACTGATCAAATGGGTAATATGTAGCACTGTTTCACAGTAACTGTTCTAAACCCCACCATTATACAGCTGTTTTTTATCCAGGTACTTGCATTCTGTATCAACAAGGATATTCCTATATCAATTCTTGTTTGCTGTGTTGGAGATAGATACTGTAGGTATTAAGCCTAAAAACTGTTAAGTTGCCTGATTTGAAAGATGAAAGCATGTACCTTGTTCCTTCAGCTACAGTAGTACAAACGAGTTCTTTCTAAACCTTTAAAACTGTCTCTTCAGCTCCTCCCTCCTCCACTGTACTTGCTCTAATAAATAAGCCATTAAAATCAATGGGCCATTAGAACAAACTTACGGTCAGATGATTTGGTCTGTTCCAAATAAGTTACATCAGTGAGTTTTCTTGCTTTTCTTTTCACTTGATTGCCATTCTTTATAAAAGGTTTGAAAAGTCGTCTTCATTTATCAATGAAAGCTCTCTATGGGAAAGGCAACCAGGCTATTTGCTGTTTCAGCTCTCAGGAGCTCTTTGTCTTTGGTCTAGTTCACACCTTCTCTCTGTTGGAATGTCAAATACTCCTAGCAAGTGGGCACTTCGCCTAATCCCCACCCTCCATATACTTCGCAATTCATGAGACTGTTGTCATCATTAAAAGTCCAGGTTATACTTTGCTTTTTCAGTTTTGCAGGAAAGTAACTCTCTTTCATCTCTCCAGGGCAAATGATATATGGATTCTCAATGACCTTCATTAGATTCAGTGGTTTTTATTCAGAATTGCATGTATGAAGCTGAGATTTTTATGATTGCTCCTTCAGATACAACAGAAACACCTGCATGAGCCATGGGTGAATCCAACTGCCCATAGCTCCTAGTGTCTTTCTTTTCACTTTCATTTTCCTATCCTTTTCCTTCCTTAATTTTCCTTAATTTTATTTTCCTTTTTTGTTTTGTTATTTTTAAGAGCCTGTTATGAAGTTATCACTTTTTGCTGCAACTTTTAATTTCCTGACAAGCATCATTTTTTAAAAATGATCAGAACATTCATAACTCAGACTAAACGTAGCAAAAATCAGACATTGTCTGCATTTGCTTTTCATTTTCCTTGTATTTCACATATATGTATAAAAATATATGAATAATATAAATTATTTTACAGAATAGATACATATATTTTTAATATATTATAATATATATATTCCTTTTCAACCTGAATAATTTTTATGGCAAAACATTACAAATGTGATTAGAATTTATGATTCTACTACTAAGGGAACAAATATTGGTTGAAAATACATGTTTCTGTTTATGATTTATTTCTATTGAAGTCAAAAGTTGAAGGAAAGGCCAGCACTCCTTTTACCAGCTGGAGTGGTGGCTGGCAGCTCAGCTGTGAGCTTTCAGGCCCAAAGACTCAAGGGGGTGTGAACAGTTACTGTCACAAGTGGGACTTGGTTCTGAGCTCCCCATGAGCAACTTTCCCACCTGAAACCTTTTATGAATCACAGATTTATGCATAAGTCCTGGGGTTTCCTGTTTCTGGTTTTGAAGAAGAAACCTGTGAGTGGTTCAATTTCTATTTCTCAAAAGTCCAAGATATTTTGCTTTGCCAAGAGTTGCTAGACTTATCTGGAAGATTTACATTTTGGCCTCCTAGGGTCAGTATTATTTTGAAATTTGCCAAAAGAAACAGCTTTTTTTTTTTTTTTTTTTTTAAATGAGATATTTGGCGGGTTCTCTTTTGTGGCAAATGTTTTAATAATATATTTTTCAATTAGCTTTCTCAATAATAGATAGGTGATTATTTTTTAAATTTTGTCAGCATCCCTCTAGAAAATAAATTCAGAATTCTGACCACCTTACTATGTATCGTTTTACCCCTATAATCAACTTCTTGGCAGTTCTAATTGATTCTTTGCTTTGATCTTAAAAGGTACATTGGTTCAAGAATTGATTTGTTCTTTGCATGTACTCTCTAAATATCTGCATGGCTTTGGATGAATTTTGATGAGCATTCAAAAGAGCAAAGGTAGGATGGTTACTTGAAAAGAAGATTCTGAAATTAAAACTACCATACCAAAAGACAAAGCAAAACAGTCTTTAATGTATTCAAACTGGGTGGAAGGATAATTTCATGTAATAAATCTGAGAGGTACAGTAGCTAGGATAGACATCCAGCACCAAATAACTTTAATACTATTACTTTCAGTTACGGCAAACAAGGGGTGGATACTCACCAACTGCTTATAGTATGTGTGTCTTGACAGAAGTTGCAGAGGGATGTGAAGGACTAGGACTTTCAGTTTCATCTCAGTGATAGCTTAAATTTTATAACAAGGTAAAGAAAGAGAAGAGGAAGATATTTTTGCCTTTATGAGTATTGGGAAATATATTTAAACTCAATGTAAGCAGGAAGGAGGAATCCAGACTTCTACTAGCTTATAGGTGTTTTACTACCACACTTAGGAAAAAAAACTTCAGCATACTAATACTTGTAAATACTCTTGGGCTGAAGCAGATGATGGTTAATGGGGTAAAAAAAAATATTAAATTGGTAGAAAGGAGAAATCAGATGAGGAAATTAACTGGAATTATTCAAGGGAAAGCTGAGGGGCTGTTCTGAAGTGCTAGGAAATGAACCACATGACTCAGGCATGCCTGAGTTCTGCGCTTGCTGCTTCTTTGATGACTGTATTCCAATAGATAGAAAAAAGAAAACAGGCAACTCTTCATGTATATATATGTGTGTATGTATGTATAAAATCACAAGTTATCTGTATAAATATATATTTATATATTTTATATAGATA